>NC_088229.1:73880263-73912763 GCF_036934945.1 Oncorhynchus masou masou
ATGTCTTTGGGTGGGTAGGGGCTCTCCCTCTCCCCCTCTCCGTAGCCCGCTGTCCGGGTGTAGAGAGAACTCTTGGTATCCACGCAGTCCCTGTCCAGTGTTGATGACATCACTTCTCTGTCTCTCTGCTGCTCGCCGAAGCCAGGTCAGGGGAGAGGAGGAGGAGGAGGAGGAGTAGGAAGAGGAAGAGGAGGTGGAGAGACACAGGAACAGTCCGTTAGTTAGGTATCTGGTTGATCTAATGGTGACAGAAAACTAGGGTTGTGTTCTGGAAGCTTTCCCAGAAACCCCAGTTGGAAGATTGTGGAATCCTCTATCCAGGATTTCTGGAAAACCTGGGAAGGTTACCTGCACTTTAAGCCCCTAAAGACAATGCACACTCTTTGTAGGATGCTGAAAAAAACCAAGCCACAAGGCTGCATCATATCGGATCAGAAAGATGCCCCAAACCAAGATGCTCCACACCAAGATGCCCCAAACCACGGCCAAACTCAATATGCAAAATGATGCAGCCTCTGTAATGATGCTCTTGGTGACTTAGGCAGCTGGTAGCAACATGTTTGGATGGAGCAGTCCTCAATGCCAGTGATTGGCTGATGCTGTAACAGCTTGGCTGTAATTGGGGCTAGGCAGGGGAAAGAGGCGGGATATATATCTGCTGATAGATGAATGCTGCATGATATTGGAGAGGGACAGGGATAGGTAGTAGCACAATGTTAGTGTCATGAATCATGTGACTAAGCGCATCACAATGTCAGAGGAAGATGTTATGATTTTGATAGGTGTAAAAGGCCTGTGTAAAACACTTGATTTCCAATCTGACCTGAAACCAGATTTATATGAATAGATCTAACTTCCACTGACTGTATGTCTCCACTCCACACAGTTTAGAGTAACTGACAGAGCGGCAGGGTAGGCCTAGTGGTTAGAGTGTAGAGGCGGCAGGTAGCCTAGTGGTTAGAGTGTAGAGGCGGCAGGTAGCCTAGTGGTTAGAGTGTAGAGGCGGCAGGTAGCCTAGTGGTTAGAGTGTAGGGGAGGCAGGTAGCCTAGTGGTTAGAGTGTGGGGTCGGCAGTTAGCCTAGTGGTTAGAGTGTAGAGGCGGCAGGTAGCCTAGTGGTTAGAGTGTAGGGACGGCAGGTAGCCTAGTCGTTAGAGTGTAGGGACGGCAGGTAGCCTAGTGGTTAGAGTGTGGGGTCGGCAGGTAGCCTAGTGGTTAGAGTGTAGAGGTGGCAGGTAGCCTAGTGGTTAGAGTGTAGGGATGGCAGGTAGCCTAGTGGTTAGAGTGTAGGGGAGGCAGGTAGCCTAGTGGTTAGAGTGTAGAGGCGGCAGGTAGCCTAGTGGTTAGAGTGTGGGGTCGGCAGGTAGCCTAGTGGTTAGAGTGTAGAGGTGGCAGGTAGCCTAGTGGTTAGAGTGTAGGGACGGCAGGTAGCCTAGTGGTTAGAGTGTAGAGGTGGCAGGTAGCCTAGTGGTTAGAGTGTAGAGGCGGCAGGTAGCCTAGTGGTTAGAGTGTAGAGGTGGCAGGTAGCCTAGTGGTTAGAGTGTAGAGGCGTCAGGTAGCCTAGTGGTTAGAGTGTAGAGGTGGCAGGTAGCCTACTGGTTAGAGTGTAGGCACGGCAGGTAGCCTAGTGGTTAGAGTGTAGGGGCGGCAGGTAGCCTAGTGGTTAGAGTGTAGGCACGGCAGGTAGCCTAGTGGTTAGAGTGTAGAGGCGGCAGGTAGCCTAGTGGTTAGAGTGTAGGGGCGGCAGGTAGCCTAGTGGTTAGAGTGTAGAGGTGGCAGGTAGCCTAGTGGTTAGAGTGTAGAGGTGGCAGGTAGCCTAGTGGTTAGAGTGTAGAGGCGTCAGGTAGCCTAGTGGTTAGAGTGTAGAGGTGGCAGGTAGCCTACTGGTTAGAGTGTAGGCACGGCAGGTAGCCTAGTGGTTAGAGTGTAGGGGCGGCAGGTAGCCTAGTGGTTAGAGTGTAGGGGCGGCAGGTAGCCTAGTGGTTAGAGTGTAGGCACGGCAGGTAGACTAGTGGTTAGAGTGTAGGGACGGCAGGTAGCCTAGTGGTTAGAGTGTAGGGACGGCAGGTAGCCTAGTGGTTAGAGTGTAGGGACGGCAGGTAGCCTAGTGGTTAGAGTGTAGAGGCGGCAGGTAGCCTAGTGGTTAGAGTGTAGGGGAGGCAGGTAGCCTAGTGGTTAGAGTGTAGAGGCGGCAGGTAGCCTAGTGGTTAGAGTGTAGAGGCGGCAGGTAGCCTAGTGGTTAGAGTGTGGGGTCGGCAGGTAGCCTTGTGGTTAGAGTGTAGAGGTGGCAGGTAGCCTAGTGGTTAGAGTGTAGGGACGGCAGGTAGCCTAGTGGTTAGAGTGTAGAGGCGGCAGGTAGCCTAGTGGTTAGAGTGTGGGGTCGGCAGGTAGCCTAGTGGTTAGAGTGTAGAGGTGGCAGGTAGCCTAGTGGTTAGAGTGTAGGGACGGCAGGTAGCCTAGTGGTTAGAGTGTAGGGACGGCAGGTAGCCTAGTGGTTAGAGTGTAGAGGCGGCAGGTAGCCTAGTGGTTGGAGTGTAGGTTCGGCAGGTACCCTAGTGGTTAGAGTGTAGAGGCGGCAGGTAGCCTAGTGGTAAGAGTGTAGGGATGGCAGGTAGCCTAGTGGTTAGAGTGTAGGGACGGTAGGTAGCCTAGTGGTTAGAGTGTAGGGACGGCAGGTAGCCTAGTGGTTAGAGTGTAGGTTCGGCAGGTACCCTAGTGGTTAGAGTTTAGGGACGGCAGGTAGCCTAGTGGTTAGAGTGTAGGCACGGCAGGTAGACTAGTGGTTAGAGTGTAGGGACCGGAAGGTTGTAAGTTCAAATCCCCGAGCTGACAAGGTACAAATCTGTCGTTCTGCCCCTGAACAGGCAGTTAACCCACTGTTCCTAGGCCGTCATTGAAAATAAGAATTTGTTCTTAACTGACTTGCCTAGTTAAATAAAGGTAAAAAAAATTTGACAGGGTTTTCCATGTTAGACAAGTTCAGTAGCGCTTGGTCCCATGCAGCAAAGCATCTGCAGGGCATCAGAAAATCAACTTGTATATCTTTACTGTAGTAAAGAAAGACATACAACATCGTCCCATGAACTGTCTGAACACAGAATCTGATTATGGAGTTCCCCCCCCCCCCCCAAAGAAAACAGCTGTGGATGGTTTAATTGTCCCTGTGGGGGCTTAAGGGATTGGGGCCTCATGGGGAGACTTAAAGCCCCACTAATACAGTAGTCCTAGAGAGATGTGTTGGGTCTAGCTGCAGCATTTAACCACTAATACCTTTCTTATTCTATAGTATAATATTATAACACTGGCTCTACTGCTTAAGGTCCATAGAGACAACCTGTAGCAGTTGTATGGATAAGCAGGTCCAAGAAGACTTGGTAGTCTTAGGGATTTGACCTCAGTCCCCAAGACAGCCACCAACTGCCCTGGACAACTGTGGAGCTGTAGAGCCAAAGACTGGATTTGATTAGTATCCCCATTAACTGAGGCCTTGTCGACAGATAGTATTCCTGAGGATTGGCTCAGTCAGCCTGCCACCAACTGGGTAAGCAGCCCACTCTGTCCCGATTTAATTAATGAACATCCAGGTACATTTTGGACAGGATACTAGTCTATCTCTGGGCCTTACCCCATATCCATCCCCTTAGTGCCAAGTAGAGACCTAACCCCATATCCATCCCCTTAGTGTCAAGTAGAGACCTAACCCCATATCCATCCCCTTAGTGTCAAGTAGAGACCTAACCCCATATCCATCCCCTTAGTGCCAAGTAGAGACCTAACCCCATATCCATCCCCTTAGTGCCGAGTAGAGACCTAACCCCATATCCATCCCCTTAGTGCCAAGTAGAGACCTAACCCCATATCCATCCCCTTAGTGTCGAGTAGAGACCTAACCCCATATCCATCCCCTTAGTGTCGAGTAGAGACCTAACCCCATATCCATCCCCTTAGTGTCGAGTAGAGACCTAACCCCATATCCATCCCCTTAGTGTCAAGTAGAGACCTAACCCCATATCCATCCCCTTAGTGCCGAGTAGAGACCTAACCCCATATCCATCCCCTTAGTGCCGAGTAGAGACCTAACCCCATATCCATCCCCTTAGTGTCGAGTAGAGACCTAACCCCATATCCATCCCCTTAGTGTCAAGTAGAGACCTAACCCCATATCCATCCCCTTAGTGCCAAGTAGAGACCTAACCCCATATCCATCCCCTTAGTGTCGAGTAGAGACCTAACCCCATATCCATCCCCTTAGTGTCGAGTAGAGACCTAACCCCATATCCATCCCCTTAGTGCCAAGTAGAGACCTAACCCCATATCCATCCCCTTAGTGTCGAGTAGAGACCTAACCCCATATCCATCCCCTTAGTGTCAAGTAGAGACCTAACCCCATATCCATCCCCTTAGTGTCAAGTAGAGACCTAACCCCATATCCATCCCCTTAGTGTCAAGTAGAGACCTAACCCCATATCCATCCCCTTAGTGTCGAGTAGAGACCTAACCCCATATCCATCCCCTTAGTGTCGAGTAGAGACCTAACCCCATATCCATCCCCTTAGTGTCAAGTAGAGACCTAACCCCATATCCATCCCCTTAGTGTCAAGTAGAGACCTAACCCCATATCCATCCCCTTAGTGTTGAGTAGAGACCTAACCCCATATCCATCCCCTTAGTGTCAAGTAGAGACCTAACCCCATATCCATCCCCTTAGTGTCAAGTAGAGACCTAACCCCATATCCATCCCCTTAGTGCCAAGTAGAGACCTAACCCCATATCCATCCCCTTAGTGTCAAGTAGAGACCTAACCCCATATCCATCCCCTTAGTGCCAAGTAGAGACCTAACCCCATATCCATCCCCTTAGTGTCGAGTAGAGACCTAACCCCATATCCATCCCCTTAGTGTCAAGTAGAGACCTAACCCCATATCCATCCCCTTAGTGCCGAGTAGAGACCTAACCCCATATCCATCCCCTTAGTGTCAAGTAGAGACCTAACCCCATATCCATCCCCTTAGTGTCAAGTAGAGACCTAACCCCATATCCATCCCCTTAGTGCCAAGTAGAGACCTAACCCCATATCCATCCCCTTAGTGTCAAGTAGAGACCTAACCCCATATCCATCCCCTTAGTGTCAAGTAGAGACCTAACCCCATATCCATCCCCTTAGTGTCGAGTAGAGACCTAACCCCATATCCATCCCCTTAGTGTCGAGTAGAGACCTAACCCCATATCCATCCCCTTAGTGTCAAGTAGAGACCTAACCCCATATCCATCCCCTTAGTGCCAAGTAGAGACCTAACCCCATATCCATCCCCTTAGTGTCGAGTAGAGACCTAACCCCATATCCATCCCCTTAGTGTCAAGTAGAGACCTAACCCCATAT
This sequence comes from Oncorhynchus masou masou, assembly GCF_036934945.1. NCBI lineage: Eukaryota > Metazoa > Chordata > Actinopteri > Salmoniformes > Salmonidae > Oncorhynchus > Oncorhynchus masou. The sequence continues at coordinate 73,885,642 of NC_088229.1, forward strand.
CCATCCCCTTAGTGTCGAGTAGAGACCTAACCCCATATCCATCCCCTTAGTGTCAAGTAGAGACCTAACCCCATATCCATCCCCTTAGTGTCAAGTAGAGACCTAACCCCATATCCATCCCCTTAGTGTCAAGTAGAGACCTAACCCCATATCCATCCCCTTAGTGTTGAGTAGAGACCTAACCCCATATCCATCCCCTTAGTGTCAAGTAGAGACCTAACCCCATATCCATCCCCTTAGTGTCAAGTAGAGACCTAACCCCATATCCATCCCCTTAGTGTCAAGTAGAGACCTAACCCCATATCCATCCCCTTAGTGTCGAGTAGAGACCTAACCCCATATCCATCCCCTTAGTGTCAAGTAGAGACCTAACCCCATATCCATCCCCTTAGTGCCGAGTAGAGACCTAACCCCATATCCATCCCCTTAGTGCCGAGTAGAGACCTAACCCCATATCCATCCCCTTAGTGTCAAGTAGAGACCTAACCCCATATCCATCCCCTTAGTGTCGAGTAGAGACCTAACCCCATATCCATCCCCTTAGTGTCAAGTAGAGACCTAACCCCATATCCATCCCCTTAGTGTCAAGTAGAGACCTAACCCCATATCCATCCCCTTAGTGTCGAGTAGAGACCTAACCCCATATCCATCCCCTTAGTGCCAAGTAGAGACCTAACCCCATATCCATCCCCTTAGTGCCGAGTAGAGACCTAACCCCATATCCATCCCCTTAGTGCCGAGTAGAGACCTAACCCCATATCCATCCCCTTAGTGTCGAGTAGAGACCTAACCCCATATCCATCCCCTTAGTGTCGAGTAGAGACCTAACCCCATATCCATCCCCTTAGTGTCAAGTAGAGACCTAACCCCATATCCATCCCCTTAGTGTCGAGTAGAGACCTAACCCCATATCCATCCCCTTAGTGTCGAGTAGAGACCTAACCCCATATCCATCCCCTTAGTGCCAAGTAGAGACCTAACCCCATATCCATCCCCTTAGTGTCGAGTAGAGACCTAACCCCATATCCATCCCCTTAGTGCCAAGTAGAGACCTAACCCCATATCCATCCCCTTAGTGCCAAGTAGAGACCTAACCCCATATCCATCCCCTTAGTGTCGAGTAGAGACCTAACCCCATATCCATCCCCTTAGTGTCAAGTAGAGACCTAACCCCATATCCATCCCCTTAGTGTCAAGTAGAGACCTAACCCCATATCCATCCCCTTAGTGTCGAGTAGAGACCTAACCCCATATCCATCCCCTTAGTGCCAAGTAGAGACCTAACCCCATATCCATCCCCTTAGTGTCAAGTAGAGACCTAACCCCATATCCATCCCCTTAGTGTCAAGTAGAGACCTAACCCCATATCCATCCCCTTAGTGTCAAGTAGAGACCTAACCCCATATCCATCCCCTGATCGGTGTCAAGTAGAGACCTAACCCCATATCCATCCCCTGATCGGTGTCAAGTAGAGACCTTAACCCATATCCATCCCCTTAGTGTCGAGTAGAGACCTAACCCCATATCCATCCCCTGATCGGTGTCCCTTCCACGGGGCGGTTGAGCACACGTAGGCTAATGTGATTAGCATGAGATTGTAAGCAATAAGAACATTTCCCAGGATATAGACTTTTTTTATTGTGTTACACTCTCCTACATTCATTTCATATTTTCACAAATGTCAACGTGTTTCCTTTCAAATGGTACCAAGAATATCCTTGCTTCGGGGCCTGAGCTACAGGCAGTTAGATTTGGGGATGTCATTTTAGGTGAACATTTTTAAAAAGGGGAGGATCCTTAAGAGTGTCCATCCTTTTCACTTGTCTGACTGCTTGCATGATGACCTGTTTCTCACACGACTGGTCTGTCTGGGTGATGTTTTTCACTTGTCTGACCACTTGCATGATGATGAGTTTCTCACACGACTGGCTTATCTGGGTGATGTTTTTCACTTGTCTGACGGCTTGCATGATGACCAGTTTCTAACACGACTGGCCTGTCTTTGTGATGTTTTTTCTCACCTGAATGATCTGAATCTAGGATTACATGGGACTCTCCGCAACTATATTCAATGTGCGGGACCAAATTGAGGCAATGATTAAGAAGTTGGAGCTCTTCACTGTCTGCATTAATAAGGACAACACACAGGTCTTTTCATCGTTGTATGATTTTTTTTGTGTGCAAATTAACTCAAGCTTATGGACAAGAGAAGCACCTGAGAGACTTGGGTGAGCAATTACACAGGTACTTTCCCGAAACACATGACTCAAACAACTGGATTCGTTATCCCTTTCATGCCCTGCCTCCAGTCCACTTACCGATATCTGAACAAGAGAGCCTCATCGAAATTGAAACAATCAGTTCTGTGAAAACCGAATTTAATGTGAAGCCACTACCAGATTGCTGGATAGGGCTGCGCTCAAAGTATCCTGCCTTGGCAAATCACGCTGTTAAGACACTGATGCCCTTTGCAACCACGTACCTATGTGAGAGAGGATTCTCGGCCCTCACTAGCATGAAAACTAAATACAGACACAGACTGTGTGGAAAATGATTTAAGACTGAGACTCTCTCCAATACAACCCAACCCTGCAGAGTTATGTGCATCCTTTCAAACACACCCTTCTCATTAACCTGTGGTGAGTTATTCACTATTATAGATAAACAAATAGGGTTTTATATGTAAGATGGTTAAATACATAGCAAAATGATTTCTTATTTATTATATTATTATTTGTGCCCTGGTCCTATAAGAGCTCTTTGTCACTTCCCACGAGCTGCGTTGTGAGAAAAACACTCATTCTTGTGTTTAATAAATGTATCGTATAGTGTGTGTGTGGCAGTCTTACAATGATGGCAAGAAACAACATTTGAGAATGCGCTGACCCTGGTTGTCACGCCCTGACCATAGTATGCTTTGTATGTTTATAGGTTTTGTTTGGTCAGGGTGTGATCTGAGTGGGCATTCTATGTTGGATGTCTAGTTTGTCTGTTTCTGTGTTTGGCCTGATATGGTTCTCAATCAGAGGCAGGTGTTAGTCGTTGTCTCTGATTGGGAACCATATTTAAGTAGCCTGTTTTGTCATTGTGGGTTGTGGGTGATTGTCTATGTTAGTTGCTTGTGTCAGCATTGTTCTTATAGCGTCTTTTTTGTTTATTGTTTTGTATTCAGTGTTTTCTTTAATTAAAATATCAACATGAACATATACCACGCTGCATTTTGGTCCGCTTCTTACGACGATCGTGACCCTGATGCCAGCTGGAGGTTGAATGTTTGGGAAACACTGTAGTAGATCATTCCATTCTTGTGGGCCGGCTAAGGACTATTGGTGTCTCTAAGGAGTATTGATGTCTCTAAGGAGTATTGATGTCTCTAAGGACTATTGATGTCTCTAAGGAGTATTGATGTCTCTAAGGACTATTGGTGTCTCTAAGGAGTATTGATGTCTCTGAGGGATCTTTGGCATGGTTTGCTAACTACCTCTCTCAAAGAGTGCAGTGTATAAAGTCAGAACATCTGATGCCTCAGCCACTGCCTGTCACTAAGGGAGTACCCCAAGGCTCGATCCTAGACCCCACGCTCTTCTCAATTTACATCAACATACTGCTCAGGCAGTAGGATGCTCTCTCATCCATTTATATTCAGATGATACAGTCTTATACTCAGCTGGCCCCTCCCAGGATTGTGTGTAAAACACTATACAACAAGTCTTTCTTAGTGTCCATCAAGCTATTTCTCTGCCCTTAACCTTATTCTGAAAACCTCCAAAACAAAGGTCATGTGGTTTGGTAAGAAGAATGTCCCTCTCCCCACCGGTGTGATTACTACCACTGAGGGTTTAGAGCTTGAGGTAGTCACCTCATACAAGTTCTTGGGAGTATGGCTAGACGGTACACTGTCCTTCTCTCAGCACGTATCAAAGCCGCAGGCTAAAGTTATATCTAGACTTGGTTTCCTCTATCGTAATCGCTCCTTTCACCCCAGCTGCCAAAATATTTTTATATTTATTATTTAACTTTTATTTAACTAGGCAAGTCAGCTAAGAACAAATTATTATTTACAGTGACGGCCTACCCCGGCCAAACCTTAACCTGGACGATGCTGGGCCAGTTGTGATACAGCCTGGAATCGAACCAGGGTCTGTAGTGACAACTCTAGCACTGAGATGCAGTGCCTTAAACGGCTGCGCCACTCGGGAGATCTGATTAACCCTGATTCAGATGACCATCCTACCCATGCTAGATTATGGAGACGTAATTTATAGATCGGCAGGTAAGGGTGCTCTCGAGGGACTAGATGTTCTTTACCATTCGGCCATCAGATTTGCCACCAATGCTCCTTATAGGACACATCACTGCACTCTATACTCTCTGTGAACTGGTCATCTCTGTATACCCGTCGCAAGACCCACTGGTTGATGCTGATTTATAAAACCCTTTGGCCTCACTCCCCCCTATCTGAGATATCTACTGCAGCCGTCATCAATCACATACAACACCCGTTCTGCCAGTCACATTCAGGTCCCCAAAGCACACACATCCCTGGGTCGCTTCTCTTTTCAGTTCGCTGCAGCTAGCGACTGTAACGAGCTGCAAACTACACTCAAACTGGACAGTTTTATCTCCATCTCTTCATTCAGTACTAAATTGTAATTATTTGTATTATTATGTATTGCCTTACCTCTCTACTCTTCTACATTTGCACACACTGTACATAGATCTTTGGTTTTTATTTTCTATTGTGTTATTGTACGTTTGTTTATGTGTAACTCTGTGTTGTTGTTTGTGTCTCACTGCTTTGCTTTATCTTGGCCAGGTCGCAGTTGTAAATGAGAACTTGATCTCAACTGGTCTACCTGGTTAAATAAAGGTGAAATCTATATATTTTTTTTTTTAAGTAAAAAATTCAGCCTCAATCATGGACACTCTTACTGACAGTTGTGGCTGCTTCACATGATGTATTGTTGTCTCTACCTTCTTGTCTTTGTGCTGTTGTATGTGCCCAATAATGTTTGTACCATGTTTTGTGCTGCTACCATGTGCTGCTGCCATGTTGTTGTTATGTTGTGTTGCAACAGGGGGGCCTTTTGCCTTTTGGTAGGCCGTCATTGTAAATAAGAATTTGTTCTTAACTGACTTGCCTAGTTAAGTAAAGATGAAATAAAAAATGTAAATAAAATGTTAGACATAGACTACTTTCAGGGTTAGGAACCATCTAACATCAGGATGTTACATCATGTACCTTTCCCTAACCTGAAACAACGTTGTAGTGACCCCTGACCTACCCAACGGCCCTATCTCCTGACTAGATCTACCCAACGGCCCTATATCCTGACTAGTCCTACCCAACGGCCCTATCTCCTGACTAGTACTACCCAACGGCCCTATCTCCTGACTAGTCCTACCCAACGGCCCTATCTCCTGACTAGTCCTACCCAACGGCCCTATCTCCTGACTAGTCCTACCCAACGGCCCTATCTCCTGACTAGTCCTACCCAACGGCCCTATCTCCTGACTAGTCCTACCCAACGGCCCTATCTCCTGACTAGTCCTACCCAACGGCCCTATCTCCTGACTAGTCCTACCCAACGGCCCTATATCCTGACTAGTCCTACCCAACGGCCCTATCTCCTGACTAGTCCTACCCAACGGCCCTATCTCCTGACTAGTCCTACCCAACGGCCCTATCTCCTGACTAGTACTACCCAACGGCCCTATCTCCTGACTAGTCCTACCCAACGGACCTATATCCTGACTAGTCCTACCCAACGGCCCTATATCCTGACTAGTCCTACCCAACGGCCCTATATCCTGACTAGTCCCACCCAACGGCCCTATCTCCTGACTAGTCCTACCCAACGGACCTATATCCTGACTAGTCCTACCCAACGGCCCTATATCCTGACTAGTCCCACCCAACGGCCCTATCTCCTGACTAGTCCTACCCAACGGACCTATCTTAACTTTCATCTGGTGTGACTACACATAGTTTCACTACAGACCTTAGATGGAAGTTAAATGAACCATCTGTATCTGGAAACTTCTACTGACTTCTCTTCTGAAGCAAGGTGGCAAAGATGTTGGGTTATTTAGGAGACAAAGTCAGTCAGTCAGAAAACAGGAATGTGAGATCACAGATAAAAGGCTCAAGAGTAGCTGATCATCTTGCTTCACTCTCTCCCGTCAGATTGAGGAATGAGGAGGGTCACAAAATACTGGCTACTCTCCCAAAATTCCCAGGTCACGTCAGTGTTAATGGAAGCCTCTCCTGTTCAGGCCGGTAGCCACATGTTCGGGCCGGTAGCCGACATGTTCAGGCCGGTAGCCACATGTTCGGGCCGGTAGCCGACATGCTCGGGCCGGTAGCCACATGTTCAGGCCGGTAGCCGAAAAGTTCAGGCCGGTAGTCGACATGCTCAGGCCGGTAGCCGACATGCTCAGGCCGGTAGCCGACATGCTCAGGCCGGTAGCCGACATGCTCAGGCCGGTAGCCGAAATGTTCAGGCCGGTAGCCGACATGCTCAGGCCGGTAGCCGAAATGTTCAGACCGGTAGCCGACATGTTCGGGCCGGTAGCCGACATGCTCAGGCCGGTAGCCGAAATGTTCAGGCCGGTAGCCGATATGTTCGATACACAGCCAAGAAAAGAAAAGGCCCAGCACTCTTTAAGTTAATTGGTTCAGGAGATTGGAGGTCAGGGTCTGGAAGCCGTGTTAGTGATGTCACACGGGGAAAAAAGGGGAGGGGCAGAGACGGTTGATGTTGCTGTTATTGTTTAGTAACGGCCATGGGTTCACACACACACACACAATGGTGTGACTAGAGGGGGGAGGGGGAGGCAGGCTGAGACACGCTCATGCTGCTCACACACACACACACACACACACACACACACACACACACACACACACACACACACACACACACACACACACACACACACACACACACACACACACACACAAGCACACACAGAGAGAGAGAGAGCAGGTACAGGTGCAGGCTGGCTCAGCTCAGTACCTGGGGGGTGACAGTGGAGAGGGAGGGGCTGTCTGAGATGTATTTGGCTACCTGCAGAGCCTCTATCCTCAGAGCAGCTAGAACCAGTTCCTCCTGAGACACAGGTAAGAGGGAGGAAGAGAGAGGAAGGGGTGGAGGAAAGGGGGAGAGGGAGGGAGGAAGAGAGAGGAAGGGGGTGGAGGAAAGGGGGAGAGGGAGGGAGGAAGAGAGAGGAAGGGGTGGAGGAAAGGGGGAGAGGGAGGGAGGAAGAGAGAGGAAGGGGTGGAGGAAAGGGGGAGAGGGAGGGAGGAAGAGAGAGGAAGGGGTGGAGGAAAGGGGGAGAGGGAGGGAGGAAGAGAGAGGAAGGGGTGGAGGAAAGGGGGAGAGGGAGGGAAGAAGAGAGAGGAAGGGGTGGAGGAAAGGGGGAGAGGGAGGGAGGAAGAGAGAGGAAGGGGTGGAAAAAGGGGGAGAGGGAGGGAGGAAGAGAGTGGAAGGGGTGGAGGAAAGGGGGAGAGGGAGGGAGGAAGAGAGAGGAAGGGGTGGAGGAAAGGGGTAGAGGGAGAGGGAAGGAGGGGTAGAGGGAGAGGGAGGGAGGAAGAGAGAGGAAGGGGTGGAGGAAAGGGGGAGAGGGAGGGAGGAAGAGGGAGGAAGGGGTGGAGGAAAGGGGGAGAGGGAGGGAGGAAGAGAGAGGAAGGGGTGGAGGAAAGGGGGAGAGGGAGGGAGGAAGAGAGAGGAAGGGGTGGAGGAAAGGGGGAGAGGGAGGGAGGAGAGAGAGGAAGGGGGTGGAGGAAAGGGGGAGAGGGAGGGAGTAGGAGAGAGGAAGGGGTGGAGGAAAGGGGGAGAGGGAGGGAGGAAGAGAGAGGAAGGGGTGGAGGAAAGGGGGAGAGGGAGGGAGGAAGAGAGAGGAAGGGGTGGAGGAAAGGGGGAGAGGGAGGGAGTAGGAGAGAGGAAGGGGTGGAGGAAAGGGGGGAGAGGGAGGGAGGAAGAAGAGAGAGGAGGAGGTGGAGGAAAGGGGGAGAGGGAGGGAGGAAGAGAGAGGAGGAGGTGGAGGAAAGGGGGAGAGGGAGGGAGGAAGAGAGAGGAAGGGGTGGAGTAAAGGGGGAGAGGGAGGAAGAGAGAGGAAGGGGTGGAGGAAAGGGGGAGAGGGAGGGAGGAAGAGAGAGGAAGGGGTGGAGGAAAGGGGGAGAGGGAGAGGGAGGAAGAGAGAGGAAGGGGTGGAGGAAAGGGGGAGAGGGAGAGGGAGGAAGAGAGAGGAAGGGGTGGAGGAAAGGGGGAGAGGGAGGGAGGAAGAGAGAGGAAGGGGTGGAGGAAAGGGGGAGAGGGAGGGAGGAAGAGAGAGGAAGGGGTGGAGGAAAGGGGGAGAGGGAGGGAGGAAGACAGAGGAAGGGGTGGAGGAAAGGGGGAGAGGGAGGGAGGAAGAGAGAGGAAGGGGTGGAGGAAAGGGGGAGAGGGAGGGAGGAAGAGAGAGGAAGGGGTGGAGGAAAGGGGGAGAGGGAGGGAGGAAGAGAGAGGAAGGGGGGTGGAGGAAAGGGGAGAGGGAGGGAGGAAGAGAGAGGAAGGGTGGAGGAAAGGGGGAGAGGGAGGGAGGAAGAGAGAGGAAGGGGTGGAGGAAAGGGGGAGAGGGAGGGAGGAAGAGAGAGGAAGGGGTGGAGGAAAGGGGTAGATTGAGAGGGAGGGAGGAAGAGAGAGGAAGGGGGATGGGAGGAGGTAGGTGTTGCGGGAGGGTGGAGGAAAGGGGCAGGGGGGAGACATACAGAACCAGAAGTTGAGTTACACACACCTAGGCTACTTACTTCTCACTTATAGTAGCCACTAACACCTATAGTACCCACACTCTCACCTACAGTACCCACACACTCACCAACAGTACCCACACTCTCAACTACAGTACCCACACTCTCACCTACAGTACCCACACTCTCACCTACAGTACCCACATTCTCACCTACAGTATCCACACTCTCACCCAGAGTACCCACATTCTCACCGACAGTACCCACATTCTCACCTACAGTACCCACATTCTCACCTACAGTACCCACATTCTCACCCAGAGTACCCACATTCTCACCTACAGTACCCACATTCTCACCTACAGTACCCACATTCTCACCTACAGTACCCACATTCTTAGCTACAGTACCCACACTCTCACCTACAGTGCCCACACTCTCACCTACAGTGCCCACTCTCACCTACAGTACCCACTCTCACCTACAGTACCCACACTCTCACCTACAGTACTCACACTCTCACCTATAGTACCCACACTCTCACCTACAGTACCCACAATCTCACCTACAGTATCCACATTCTCAGCTAGAGTACCCACAATCTCACCTACAGTACCCACATTCTTAGCTACAGTACCCACACTCTCACCTACAGTACCCACTCTCACCTATAGTACCCACACTCTCACCTACAGTACCCACACTCTCACCTACAGTACCCACATTCTCACCTACAGTATCCACTCTCACCTACAGTGCCCACACTCTCACCTATAGTACCCACTCTCACCTACAGTACCCACTCTCACCTATAGTACCCACTCTTACCTACAGTACCCACTCTCACCTATAGTACCCACTGTCACCTACAGTACCCACACTCTCACCTACAGTGCCCACACTCTCACCTATAGTACCCACTCTCACCTACAGTACCCACTCTCACCTATAGTACCCACTCTCACCTACAGTACCCACTCTCACCTATAGTACCCACTCTCACCTACAGTACCCACACTCTCACCTATAGTACCCACTCTCACCTACAGTAACCACACTCTCACCTACAGTGCCCACACTCGCACCTACAGTACCCACTCTCACCTACAGTATCCACACTCTCACCTTATGACTCAACGATTTATCAATATCAACAGATTAGAAAACAGACTAGACAACAGACTAGACAACATATTACAGAAGAGACTAGACAACAGACTAGACAACAGACTAGACAACATATTACAGAAGAGACTAGACAACAGACTAGACAACAGACTAGACAACAGACTAGACAACAGACTAGATAGACAACAGACTAGACAACAGACTAGACAACAGACTAGATAGACAACAGACTAGACAACAGACTAGACAACACATTAGACAACAGACTAGACAACAGACTAGATAGACAACAGACTAGACAACAGACTAGACAACTAACGAGACAACAGACTAGACAACATATTACAGAACAGACTAGACACTAGTCTAGACAACATATTAGAAAAAAGACTGGACAACAGACTAGACAACAGACTAGACAACACACTAGACAACAGACTAGACAACAGACTAGATAGACAACAGACTAGACAACAGACTAGACAACAGACTAGATAGCCAACAGACTAGACAACAGACTAGACAACACATTAGACAACAGACTAGACAACAGACTAGATAGACAACAGACTAGACAACAGACTAGACAACAGACTAGATAGACAACAGCCTAGAAAACAGCTTAGACAACAGACTAGACAACAGACAAGACAACAGACTAGACAATAGACTAGATAGACAACAGACCTGACAACAGACAAGACAACAGAGTAGACAACAGACTAGACAACAGACTAGACAACAGACTAGATAGACAACAGCCTAGACAACAGACTAGACAACAGACTAGACAGACAACAGACCTGACAACAGACGAGACAACAGAGTGGACAACAGACTAGACAACAGACTAGACAGACAACAGACTAGACAACAGACTAGACAACACATTAGACAACAGACTAGACAACAGACTAGATAGACAACAGCCTAGACAACAGCCTAGACAACAGACTAGATAACAAACTAGACAACAGACTAGACAACAGACTAGACAACAGACTAGATAGACAACAGCCTAGACAACAGACTAGACAACAGACTAGACAACAGACTAGACAACAGACTAGACAACAGACTAGATAGACAACAGCCTAGACAACAGCCTAGACAACAGACTAGATAACAAACTAGATTACAGACTAGACAACAGACTAGATAGACAACAGCCTAGACAACAGACTAGACAACATACTAGACAACAGACTAGACAACAGACAAGACAACCGACTAGACAATAGACTAGATAGACAACAGACCTGACAACAGACTAGACAACAGACTAGACAATAGACTAGACAACAAACAAGATAGACAACAGACTAGATAACAGACTAGACAACAGACAAGACAACAGACTAGACAATAGACTAGATAGACAACAGACCTGACAACAGACGAGACAACAGAGTAGACAACAGACTAGATAACTGGCTAGACAACTGGCTAGACAACAGACTAGACAACAAACTAGATAGACAACAGACCTGACAACAGACTAGACAACAGACTAGACAACAGACTAGACAACAGACTAGACAACAGACTAGACAACAAACTAGATAGACAACAGACTAGACAACATACTAGACAACAGACTAGATAGACAACAGACTAGATAACAGACTAGACAACAGACTAGACAACAAACTAGATAGACAACAGACTAGACAACAAACTAGATAGACAACAGATTAGATAACAGACTAGACAACAGACTAGATAACAGACTAGACAACAGACTAGACAACAAACTAGATAGACAACAGACTAGACAACAGACTATATAACAGACTAGACAACAGACTAGACAATAGACTAGATAACAGACTAGACAACAGACTAGACAACACACTAGACAACAGACTAGACAACAGACTAGACAACAGACAAGACAACCGACTAGACAATAGACTAGATAGACAACAGACCTGACAACAGACTAGACAACAGACTAGACAATAGACTAGACAACAAACAAGATAGACAACAGACTAGATAACTGGCTAGACAACTGGCTAGACAACTGGCTAGACAACAGACTAGACAACAGACTAGACAGACAACAGACTAGACAACAGACTAGACAACAGACTAGATAGACAACAGACTAGATAACAGACTAGACAACAGACTAGACAACAGACTAGATAACAGACTAGACAACAGACTAGACAACAGACTAGATAACAGACTAGACAACAGACTAGACAACAGACTAGACAACAAACTAGATAGACAACAGACTAGATAACAGACTAGACAATAGACTAGACAACTGGCTAGACAACTGGCTAGACAACTGGCTAGACAACATAGTAGACAACAGACTAGACAACAGACTAGACAACAAACTAGATAGACAACAGACTAGATAACAGACTAGACAACAGACTAGACAACAGACTAGACAACAGACTAGATAGACAACAGACTAGATAACAGACTAGACAACAGACTAGACAACAAACTAGATAGACAACAGATTAGACAACAAACTAGATAGACAACAGACTAGATAACAGACTAGACAACAGACTAGACAACAAACTAGACAACAGACTAGACAACAAACTAGATAGACAACAGACTAGACAACAGACTATATAACAGACTAGACAACAGACTAGACAATAGACTAGACAACAGACTAGACAATAGACTAGACAACAGACTAGACAACAGACTAGACAACAGACTAGACAACAGACTAGGCAACAGACTAGACAACAGACTAGACAATATACTAGACAACAGACTAGACAACAGATTAGATAGACAACAGACTAGACAACAGACTAGACAACAGACTAGACAACAGACTAGACAATAGACTAGACAACAGACTAGATAGACAACAGACTAGACAACAGACTAGACAACAGACGAGACAACAGACGATACAATAGACTAGACAACAGACTAGACAACAGACTAGACAACAGACTAGACAACAGACGAGACAATAGACTAGACAACAGACTAGACAACAGACGAGACAATAGACTAGACAACAGAGTAGACAACAGACTAGAAAACATGTTGAAAACAAAGAGAGACGTACACATTAGAGTAAACACAGACAATCTCATGTATCAATAATAAAACTACAATTTATCAATAATAAAACTACGATTTATCAATAATATAACTACGATTTATCAATAATATAACTACGAGGGATAGAGAGGATCCAAACGGGAAGGAGGTTGGCACGCGAGGGAGGGGAGCACAGCACACTGTCTGACTCTCATCAACACACCTGTAGTTTGAGGGCGAAGGCAGTGGGGTTGGTCTCTGCCAGGTCAGTCTCCACAGCCTCCAGGTAGGCTTGGGGGTCAGGGCACTCAGACAGCCTGGCTAAGAAGGGTACGTCTGGGGATGGGCCAGGGGCTGGACCTTGGACCTCCATAGAGCCCTGGGTGGGTTTCTACAGAGGTTGGCAGCAGGAAGGAGGAGGAGGGCCAGGAGCGGGGCGAGGAGCGGAGCATGGAGGGGGTCAGCATTGCGAAGCAAAGCATTGGGCATTGTCAGCAGGAGGTTGGGAGCTGGGTAGTTGAGACTGAGGTGTGTTGTTTGTAGCTGGCTGATAGGTAGCTTCTGGTAGTTAGTTTATGGTAGCTACCTTATGGTAGTTAGTTTATGGTAGTTACCTTATGGTAGCTACCTACTAGTAGTTACCTTCTATATGGTAGCTACCTTCTGGTAGTTACTTTATGGTAGTTACTTTATGGTAGTTACTTTATGGTAGTTACTTTATGGTAGTTACTTTATAGTAGTTACTTTATGGTAGTTAGTTAATGGTAGCTACGTTATGATAGTTCGTTTATGGTAGTTACATTATGGTAGTTACTTTATGGTAGTTACTTTATGGTAGTTACTTTATGGTAGTTACTTTATGGTATTTACATTATTGTAGTTACTTTATGGTAGTTACATTATGGTAGTTACCTTATGGTAGTTACTTTATGGTAGTTACCTTATGGTAGTTACTTTATGGTAGTTACTTTATGGTAGTTAGTTTATGGTAGTTAGTTTATGGTAGTTACTTTATGGTAGTTACTTTATGGTAGCTAACTTAAGACAGGGCTTTCAGAGTAGCTGATGAGGTAAATGTCCCTATTGAGCATCAACTTCTGCAGTCTACACCCTAGGCTGTACCGTACAGTATTTAGGGTTGTCATTGTCGCCCTCTAGTGTCTACATGACCACATGACAATAACACAGACAGCCGGTGGTATGGATTAAGAGAGGCCTCGGCATAGTGAACCCGGGAAAGAAACTCTGACCTAACATTGTATCCCGAGAGGAGCCTGATGCAAATAACTGTCACATGCAGATGAAAGATGATGAGAAACATACTGTAAATGCAATGATACATCTTCTTCTGGATTTTGTTTTGCTTTGGTGAGGTAGATTGACAGCCAGGCAGTTCAGTGCTGTTCTACTCACCGCACCATGCTCAATGTCTGTGCTCTGTGTCCGGCTGAGTGACTGGCTCTCTCTCTTCCTGGTCTTCTCTTTCTCTCCAGTGGACCCCTCAAGACCGGGTCGAGACCCTTCTGGACCAGGTCTGGAGCCCAGCACAGGAGTCTTCATCTGGGCTGTGATCTGGGCCTCTATCTCCTCAAAACTCCTACTTGGAGGGGGAGAGAGAGAGAGAGAGAGAGAGAGAGAGAGAGAGAGAGAGAGAGAGAGAGAGAGAGAGAGAGAGAGAGAGAGAAAATTAACAATAATGACAAATGGTTTGATGAAGAATGCAAAAATCTAAGAAAGAAATAGCTGTGAACGATCTGAGAGACAAGGCAAGAAGGGCATTCTATGCCATCAAAAGGAACATAAATTTCAACATACCAATTAGGATTTGTCTAAAAATACTTGAATCAGTCATAGAGCCCATTGCCGTTTATGGTTGTGAGGTCTAGGGTCCGCTCACCAACCAAGACTTCACAAAATGGGACAAACACCAAATTGAGACTCTACACGCAGAATTCTGCAAAAATATCCTCCGTGTACAACGTAGAACACCAAATAATGCATGCAGAACAGAATTAGGCCGATACCCACTAATTATCAAAATCCAGAAAAGAGACGTTAAATTCGAAAACCACCTAAAAGGAAGCGATTCCCAAACCTTCCACAACAAAGCCATCATCAACAGAGAGATGAACCTGGAGAAGAGTCCCCTGAGCAAGCTGGTCCTGGGGCTCTGTTCACAAACACACCCTACAGAGTCCCAGGACAGCAGCACAATTAGACCCAACCAAATCATGAGAAAACAAAAAGATAATTACTTGACACATTGGAAAGAATTAACAAAAAAACAGAGCAAACTAGAATGCTATTTGGCCCTACACAGAGAGTACACAGCGGCAGAATACCTGACCACTGTGACTGACCCAAAATGAAGGAAAGCTTTGACTATGTACAGACTCAGTGAGCATAGCCTTGCTATTGAGAAAGGCCGCCATAGACAGACATGGCTCTCAAGAGAAGACAGGCTATGTGCTCACTGCCCACAAAATGAGGTGGAAACTGAGCTGCACTTCCTAACCTCCTGCCCAATGTATGACCATATTAGAGACACATATTTCCCTCAGATTACACAGATCCACAAAGAATTCGAAAACAAATCCAATTTTGAAAAACTCCCAAATCTACTGGGTGAAATTCCACAGTGTGTCATCACAGCAGCAAGATTTGTGACCTGTTGCCACGAGAAAAGGGCAACCAGTGAAGAACAAACACCATTGTAAATACAACCCATATTTATGCTTATTTATTTTATCTTGTGTCCTTTAACCATTTGTACATTGTTAAAAAACTGTATATACTGTATATAATATGACATTTGTAATGTATTTATTGTTTTGAAACTTCTGTATGTGTAATGTTTACTGTTAATTTTTATTGTTTTTCACTTTATATATTCACTTTATATATTATCTACCTCACTTGCTTTGGCAATGTTAACACATGTTTCCAATGCCAATAAAGCCCTTGAATTGAATTGAATTGAATTGAGAGAGAGGGGGAAGGAGGGATAAGGAAAATGATAGAGAATATATCTGGGTATATGGGTGTGCGCTTATGGATAATGTGTTTGTTATGTGGTAAATCGGCAAGTACAATAACAACTGAAAGCGGTAGTGAGGAACCTCAGGTAACCTGGTGGTTAGAGTGGAGGAACAGCAGGTAACCTGGTGGTTAGAGTGGAGGAACAGCAGATAACCTGGTGGTTAGAGTGGAGGAACTGCAGGTAACCTGGTGGTTAGAGTGGAGGAACAGCAGATAACCTGGTGGTTAGAGTGGAGGAACTGCAGGTAACCTGGTGGTTAGAGTGGAGGAACTGCAGGTAACCTGGTGGTTAGAGTGTAGGGGCGGCAGGGAGCCTAGTGGTTAGAGTGGAGGAACAGCAGATAACCTGGTGGTTAGAGTGGAGGAACTGCAGGTAACCTGGTGGTTAGAGTGTAGGGGCGGCAGGGAGCCTAGTGGTTAGAGTGTATGGGCGTCAGGGAGCCTAGTGGTTAGACTGTATGGGTGTCAGGTAGCCTAGTGGTTAGAGTGTAGGGGCGTCAGGGAGCCTAGTGGTTAGAGTGTATGGGCGTCAGGTAGCCTAGTGGTTAGAGTGTAGGGGCGTCAGGGAGCCTAGTGGTTAGAGTGTAGGGACGGCAGGTAGCCTAGTGGTTAGAGCGTAGGGACGGCAGGTAGCCTAGTGGTTAGAGTGTGGGAACGGCAGGTAGCCTAGTGGTTAGAGTGTAGGGGCGGCAGGTAGCCTAGTGGTTAGAGTGTAGGGACGGCAGGTGGTTAGAGTGTAGGGACGGCAGGTAGCCTAGTGGTTAGAGTGTAGGGACGGCAGGTAGCGTAGTGGTTAGAGTGTAGGGACGGCAGGTAGCCTAGTGGTTAGAGTGTAGGGACGGCAGGTAGCCTAGTGGTTAGAGTGTAGGGGCGTCAGGGAGCCTAGTGGTTAGAGTGTATGGGCGTCAGGTAGCCTAGTGGTTAGAGTGTAGGGGCGTCAGGGAGCCTAGTGGTTAGAGTGTAGGGACGGCAGGTAGCCTAGTGGTTAGAGCGTAGGGACGGCAGGTAGCCTAGTGGTTAGAGTGTGGGAACGGCAGGTAGCCTAGTGGTTAGAGTGTAGGGGCGGCAGGTAGCCTAGTGGTTAGAGTGTAGGGACGGCAGGTGGTTAGAGTGTAGGGACGGCAGGTAGCCTAGTGGTTAGAGTGTAGGGACGGCAGGTAGCGTAGTGGTTAGAGTGTAGGGACGGCAGGTAGCCTAGTGGTTAGAGTGTAGGGACGGCAGGTAGCCTAGTGGTTAGAGTGTAGGAACAGCAGGTAGCCTAGTGGTTAGAGTGGAGGGACGGCAGGTAGCCTAGTGGTTAGAGTGTAGGGGCGGCAGGTAGCCTAGTGGTTAGAGCGTAGGGACGGCAGGTAGCCTAATGGTTAGAGTGTAGGGGCGGCAGGTAGCCTAGTGGTTAGAGTGTCGGGACGGCAGGTAGCCTAGTGGTTAGAGTGTAGGGACGGCAGGTGGTTAGAGTGTAGGGAAGGCAGGTAGCCTAGTGGTTAGAGTGTAGGGGCGGCAGGTAGCCTAGTGGTTAGAGTGTAGGGGCGGCAGGGTAGCCTAGTGGTTAGGGTGTAGGGGTGGCGGGTAGCCTAGTGGTTAGAGTGTAGGGACGGCAGGTAGCCTAGTGGTTAGAGTGTAGGGACGGCAGGTAGCCTAGTGGTTAGAGTGTAAGGACGGCAGGTAGCCTAGTGGTTAGAGTGTAGGGGTGGCGGGTAGCCTAGTGGTTAGAGTGTAGGGACGGCAGGTAGCCTAGTGGTTAGAGTGTAGGGGCGGCAGGTAGCCTAGTGGTTAGAGTGTAGGGGTGGCAGGGTAGCCTAGTGGTTAGAGTGTAGTGGTGGCGGGTAGCCTTGTGGTTAGGGTGTAGGGACGGCAGGTTACCTAGTGGTTAGAGTTTAGGGACGGCAGGTTACCTAGTGGTTAGAGTTTAGGGACGGCAGGTAGCCTAGTGGTCAGTAACCTGACAAGGTAAAAATGTGTTGTTCTGCCCCTGAACAAGGCAGTTAACCCACTGTTCCCCTGAACAAGGCAGTTAACCCACTGTTCCCCTGAACAAGGCAGTTAACCCACTGTTCCCCTGAACAAGGCAGTTAACCCACTGTTCCCCTGAACAAGGCATTTAACCCACTGTTCCCCTGAACAAGGCATTTAACCCACTGTTCCCCTGAACAAGGCATTTAACCCACTGTTCCCCTGAACAAGGCAGTTAACCCACTGTTCCCCTGAACAAGGCATTTAACCCACTGTTCCCCCGAACAAGGCAGTTAACTCATTGTTCCCCTGAACAAGGCAGTTAACCCACTGTTCCCCTGAACAAGGCAGTTAACCCACTGTTCCCCTGAACAAGGCAGTTAACCCACTGTTCCCCTGAACAAGGCAGTTAACCCACTGTTCCCCTGAACAAGGCAGTTAACCCACTGTTTCCCTGAACAAGGCAGTTAACCCACTGTTCCCCTGAACAAGGCAGTTAACCCACTGTTCCCCTGAACAAGGCAGTTAACCCACTGTTTCCCTGAACAAGGCAGTTAACCCACTGTTCCCCTGAACAAGGCAGTTAACCCATTGTTCCCCTGAACATGCAGTTAACCCACTGTTCCCCTGAACAAGGCAGTTAACCCATTGTTCCCCTGAGTTAGGCAGTTAACCCACTGTTCCCCTGAACAAGGCAGTTAACCCACTGTTCCCCTGAACAAGGCAGTTAACCCATTGTTCCCCTGAACAAGGCAGTTAACCCACTGTTCCCCTGAACAAGGCAGTTAACCCATTGTTCCCCTGAGTTAGGCAGTTAACCCACTGTTCCCCTGAACAAGGCAGTTAACCCACTGTTCCCTGGGCGCTGTGGAAGTTGACAAAAGGCCCCCTACACCTCTTTGATTCAGAGAAGGGGACTGGAAACTCAATCTGTGTGCATGTGAGAGAGAGTGAATTGATTTAGTCCTATTTATTATAATTATTACTGCTCACTATATGTGACTAGACTAGAGGGCGTGTGTGTGTGTGTGTGTGTGTGTGTGTGTGTGTGTGTGTGTGTGTGTGTGTGTGTGTGTGTGTGTGTGTGTGTGTGTGTGTGTGTGTGTGTGTGTGTGTGTGTGTGTGTGTGTGTGTGTGTGTGTGTGTGTCATTTATTGCCTTTCAAGATGAGAGAGGACAATAAAAACATGTTTAAAGGAGGTGTGGTATTATTTATATTACAGCATATTGGATGACTGTCGTACATATTCCATTCACCCAGTTCAATGTAACATCGATAGTGATACTCTAATTTTCCCTTTACCCATCATGAGATCGCTACAACCGAGCCTACAACTGAACGTTGGTGCACAAATCGAGAGACGTGTACACTCTTGCCTGCATCTCGCTAATCTGGGGTGTAATTACTACTGCAAACATTCTGTTTTGCAACTAAAACGAGATTCTTATTGGATCAAAAATCAGGTAGTTCCCTTCCCGTTTTGTTCCGTTTGCTTCTGTTTAATTAAGTGGCTAAGCCGGCGGAGGAGGGGTTATACTAAGTAGGAGGGGTTATACTAAGGAGGAGGGGTTATACTAAGTAGGAGGGGTTATACTAAGTAGGAGGGGTTATACTAAGTAGGAGGGGTTATACTAAGGAGGAGGGGTTATACTAAGGAGGGGGGTTATACTAAGTAGGAGGGGTTATACTAAGGAGGAGGGGTTATACTAAGGAGGAGGGGTTATACTAAGGAGGAGGGGTTAAACTAAGTAGGAGGGGTTATACTAAGGAGGGGGGGGGTTATACTAAGTAGGAGGGGTTAAACTAAGGAGGAGGGGTTATACTAAGGAGGAGGGGTTATACTAAGGAGGAGGGGTTAAACTAAGTAGGAGGGGTTATACTAAGGAGGGGGGTTATACTAAGTAGGAGGGGTTATACTAAGTAGGAGGGGTTATACTAAGGAGGAGGGGTTATACTAAGGAGGAGGGGTTAAACTAAGGAGGAGGGGTTATACTAAGGAGGAGGGGTTATACTAAGGAGGAGGGGTTAAACTAAGTAGGAGGGGTTATACTAAAGAGGGGGGGGGGTTATACTAAGTAGGAGGGGTTATACTAAGGAGGAAGGGTTATACTAAGGAGTAGGGGTTATACTAAGGAGGAGGGGTTAAACTAAGTAGGAGGGGTTATACTAAGGAGAGGGGGGGGGGTTATACTAAGTAGGAGGGGTTATACTAAGGAGGAAGGGTTATACTAAGGAGTAGGGGTTATACTAAGGAGGAGGGGTTAAACTAAGTAGGAGGGGTTATACTAAGTAGGAGGGGTTATACTAAGTAGAAGGGGTTATACTAAGTAGGAGGGGTTATACTAAGTAGGAGGGGTTATACTAAGTAGCAGGGGTTATACTAAGGAGGAAGGGTTATACTAAGGAGGAAGGGTTATACTAAGGAGGAGGGGTTATACTAAGGGGGAGGGGTTATACTAAGGAGGAGGGGTTATACTAAGGAGGAGGGGTTATATTAAGTAGGAGGGGTTATACTAAGGAGGAGGGGTTATACTAAGGAGGAGGGGTTATACTAAGTAGAATGGGTTATACTAAGGAGGAGGGGTTATACTAAGGAGGAGGGGTTATACTAAGGAGGAGGGGTTATACTAAGTAGGAGGGGTTATACTAAGGAGGAGGGGTTATACTAAGGAGGGGGGGGTTATACTAAGGAGGAGGGGTTATACTAAGGAGGAGGGGTTATACTAAGCTATATGGAATTGTTTTATTGATACCAAGCATCATTTAGCTGTTTGATTTAGAATTTTAAGACCACTTGAAGTATCAAAAAAATTATATAGATATTTGTAGGATATTTTTGGGGGGGAACTATTAGGCCATAAAAAAAACATTGAGTAACAGATTCACTACATGGAACAACAGATACAGTGGGGCAAAAAAGTATTTAGTCAGCCACCAATTGTGCAAGTTCTCCCACTTAAAAAGTTGAGAGAGGCCTGTAATTTTCATGATAGGTACACTTCAACTATGACAGACAACACACAGCAGTCTGTGACGAGGCAACAAAAAAAACCTCTCCAAGCCAAACCTTCATATCATAACCGCTAACTGCTCCACACAGCCTACATTGTTGTCACCATATTAGGTCATAGTCAACATAGTGACTAGAACGAACGCATTAGTAAACCCGCTACAATCAAGCAGTAGAGTGTACAGCAAGCAGTTTAGCAGTTACACTGGGCGGGCCCCAGTGGCAATAAATTTAAAAAACGTACCATGACTTGGAAGAGATGCAGTGTTGGATAACCTTAGCCAGCTAGCTAACATAAATAGCATTCCTCTCTGTTTGAGTCAGGTTGTTGAGTAGGCTAAATTAGCTACGTTATTTTAGTCAGTTATTTGGTGATGTGAATATATTTAGTATAATTTTACATAACAAGGATAACTTTTCACTATTCTTCTTTTTCTGAAATTCACTGAGTAGGACATTCCTCCCCTTCATCCTCTGAGGAGCCTCCACTGGTTTGTGTGTGTGTGTGTGTGTGTGTGTGTGTGTGTGTGTGTGTGTGTGTGTGTGTGTGTGTGTGTGTGTGTGTGTGTGTGTGTGTGTACCCCAGTGTGTTCTACCCCAGTGTGTTCTACCCCAGTGTGTTCTACCCCAGTGTGTTGTACCCCAGTGTGTGTACCCCAGTGTGTTGTACCCCAGTGTGTATTGTACCCCAGTGTGTATTGTACCCCAGTGTGTGTACCCCAGTGTGTTGTACCCCAGTGTGTATTGTACCCCAGTGTGTGTACCCCAGTGTGTATTGTACCCCAGTGTGTGTTGTACCCCAGTGTATTGTACCCCAGTGTGTATTGTACCCCAGTGTGTGTACCCCAGTGTGTTCTACCCCAGTGTGTTGTACCCCAGTGTATTCTACCCCAGTGTGTTGTACCCCAGTGTGTTGTACCCCAGTGTGTTCTACCCCAGTGTGTATTGTACCCCAGTGTGTTGTACCCCAGTGTGTATTGTACCCCAGTGTGTTGTACCCCAGTGTGTATTGTACCCCAGTGTGTTGTACCCCAGTGTGTATTGTACCCCAGTGTGTTGTACCCCAGTGTGTATTGTACCCCAGTGTGTTGTACCCCAGTGTGTATTTTTACCCCAGTGTATTGTACCCCAGTGTGTGTACCCCAGTGTATTGTACCCCAGTGTGTATTGTACCCCAGTGTGTTCTACCCCAGTGTGTATTGTACCCCAGTGTATTGTACCCCAGTGTGTGTACCCCAGTGTATTGTACCCCAGTGTGTATTGTACCCCAGTGTGTTCTACCCCAGTGTGTATTGTACCCCAGTGTGTGTACCCCAGTGTATTGTACCCCAGTGTGTGTACCCCAGTGTGTTGTACCCCAGTGTGTATTGTACCCCAGTGTGTTCTACCCCAGTGTGTTGTACCCCAGTGTGTTCTACCCCAGTGTGTATTGTACCCCAGTGTGTGTACCCCAGTGTATTGTACCCCAGTGTGTGTACCCCAGTGTGTTGTACCCCAGTGTGTTCTACCCCAGTGTGTATTGTACCCCAGTGTGTGTACCCCAGTGTGTTCTACCCCAGTGTGTTCTACCCCAGTGTGTTGTACCCCAGTGTGTTCTACCCCAGTGTGTTCTACCCCAGTGTGTTCTACCCCAGTGTGTTGTACCCCAGTGTGTTGTACCCCAGTGTGTTGTACCCCAGTGTGTATTGTACCCCAGTGTGTATTGTACCCCAGTGTGTATTGTACCCCAGTGTGTATTGTACCCCAGTGTGTGTACCCCAGTGTGTTGTACCACAGTGTGTATTGTACCCCAGTGTGTGTACCCCAGTGTGTGTACCCCAGTGTGTTGTACCCCAGTGTGTATTGTACCCCAGTGTGTGTACCCCAGTGTGTTCTACCCCAGTGTGTTGTACCCCAGTGTGTTGTACCCCAGTGTGTTGTACCCCAGTGTGTTGTACCCCAGTGTGTGTACCCCAGTGTGTTCTACCCCAGTGTGTTGTACCCCAGTGTGTATTGTACCCCAGTGTGTGTACCCCAGTGTGTATTGTACCCCAGTGTATTGTACACCAGTGTGTGTACCCCAGTGTGTTCTACCCCAGTGTGTGTACCCCAGTGTGTTCTACCCCAGTGTGTTCTACCCCAGTGTATTCTACCCCAGTGTATTGTACCCCAGTGTGTGTACCCCAGTGTGTTCTACCCCAGTGTGTTGTACCCCAGTGTGTATTGTACCCCAGTGTGTGTACCCCAGTGTGTTTTGTACCCCAGTGTGTGTACCCCAGTGTGTTGTACCCCAGTGTGTATTGTACCCCAGTGTGTTGTACCCCAGTGTGTTGTACCCCAGTGTGTATTGTACCCCAGTGTGTGTACCCCAGTGTGTTCTACCCCAGTGTGTTGTACCCCAGTGTGTTCTACCCCAGTGTGTTCTACCCCAGTGTGTTGTACCCCAGTGTGTTCTACCCCAGTGTATTGTACCCCAGTGTGTATTGTACCCCAGTGTGTGTACCCCAGTGTGTATTGTACCCCAGTGTGTTGTACCCCAGTGTGTTGTACCCCAGTGTATTGTACCCCAGTGTGTTGTACCCCAGTGTGTTCTACCCCAGTGTATTGTACCCCAGTGTGTTGTACCCCAGTGTGTTCTACCCCAGTGTGTTGTACCCCAGTGTGTTGTACCCCAGTGTGTTGTACCCCAGTGTGTTGTACCCCAGAGTGTTCTACCCCAGTGTATTGTACCCCAGTGTATTGTACCCCAGTGTGTTCTACCCCAGTGTATTGTACCCCAGTGTATTGTACCCCAGTGTGTTGTACCCCAGTGTGTATTGTACCCCAGTGTGTTGTACCCCAGTGTGTTGTACCCCAGTGTGTTCTACCCCAGTGTATTGTACCCCAGTGTGTTGTACCCCAGTGTGTTCTACCCCAGTGTGTTGTACCCCAGTGTGTTGTACCCCAGTGTGTTGTACCCCAGTGTATTGTACCCCAGTGTGTTCTACCCCAGTGTGTTGTACCCCAGTGTGTTCTACCCCAGTGTGTTGTACCCCAGTGTGTTCTACCCCAGTGTGTTGTACCCCAGTGTGTTGTACCCCAGTGTGTTGTACCCCAGTGTATTGTACCCCAGTGTGTTGTACCCCAGTGTATTGTACCCCAGTGTGTTGTACCCCAGTGTGTTCTACCCCAGTGTGTTGTACCCCAGTGTGTTGTACCCCAGTGTGTGTACCCCAGTGTGTTCTACCCCAGTGTGTTGTACCCCAGTGTGTGTGTACCCCAGTGTATTGTACCCCAGTGTGTTGTACCCTGTGCAGGGAGAGTTGAGTTCTGATCCTTGGTTAGGCTTGGTCAGGCTGTCTGTCACAGAGTCCAGCTTCAGGTAGAGAGTCGAAGGTTTCTTCACAAACAGAGTCTATATATATAGAGAGAGACAGAGAGGCAGATAAACATACAGCAAGAGTTCAACCATGTCAGATACACAAACACACACGTTTTCTTCGATGATCAGAAGAAACTAAAATATGCAAGGATAGTCAGTCTCAAGGACAGTCAGTCTCAAGAACAGTCAAGCTCAGTCTCAAGGACAGTCAGTCTCAAGAATAGTCAGTCTCAGTCGCAAGGACAGTCAGTCTCAAGAACAGGCAGCCTCAAGGACAGGCAGTCTCAAGAACAGTTAGTCTCGGTCTCAAGGACAGTCAGTCTCAGTCAGTCTCAGTATCAAGGACAGGCAGTCTCAGTCTCAAGGACAGGCAGTCTCAGTCTCAAGGACAGGCAGTCTCAAGGACAGTCAGTTTCAAGAACAGGCAGTCTCAAGAACAGTCAGTCTCGGTCTCAAGGACAGTCAGTCTCAGTATCAAGGAGAGTCAGTCTCAATAATAGTCAGTCTCAGTATCAAGGACAGGCAGTCTCAGTCTCAAGGGCAGTCTCAGTATCAAGGACAGGCAGTCTCAGTCTCAAGGACAGGCAGTCTCAGTATCAAGGACAGGCAGTCTCAGTATCAAGAACAGGCAGTCTCAGTCTCAAGGGCAGTCTGAAGAACAGTCAGTTTCAAGAACAGGCAGCCTCAAGGACAGGCAGTCTCAAGAACAGTCAGTCTCGGTCTCAAGGACAGTCAGTCTCAGTATCAAGGAGAGTCAGTCTCAATAACAGTCAGTCTCAGTATCAAGGACAGGCAGTCTCAGTATCAAGAACAGGCAGTCTCAGACTCAAGGGCAGTCTCAAGAACAGTCAGTCTCGGTCTCAAGGACAGTCAGTCTCAGTATCAAGGAGAGTCAGTCTCAATAACAGTCAGTCTCAGTATCAAGGACAGGCAGTCTCAGTATCAAGGACAGGCAGTCTCAGTCTCAAGGACAGTCAGTCTCAGTATCAAGGAGAGTCAGTCTCAGTATCAAGGAGAGTCAGTCTCAATAACAGTCAGTCTCAGTATCAAGGACAGGCAGTCTCAGTATCAAGAACAGGCAGTCTCAGTCTCAAGGGCAGTCAGTCTCAGTCTCAAGGACAGTCAGTCTCAGTATCAAGGAGAGTCAGTCTCAATAACAGTCAGTCTC
This sequence comes from Oncorhynchus masou masou, assembly GCF_036934945.1. Lineage (NCBI taxonomy): Eukaryota > Metazoa > Chordata > Actinopteri > Salmoniformes > Salmonidae > Oncorhynchus > Oncorhynchus masou. Next base: position 73,911,048 of record NC_088229.1, read on the forward strand.
AGTATCAAGGACAGGCAGTCTCAGTATCAAGGACAGTCAGTCTCAGTATCAAGGAGAGTCAGTCTCAATAACAGTCAGTCTCAGTATCAAGGACAGGCAGTCTCAGTATCAAGAACAGGCAGTCTCAGTCTCAAGGGCAGTCTCAAGAACAGTCAGTCTCGGTCTCAAGGACAGTCAGTCTCAGTATCAAGGAGAGTCAGTCTCAATAACAGTCAGTCTCAGTATCAAGGACAGGCAGTCTCAGTATCAAGGACAGGCAGTCTCAGTCTCAAGGACAGGCAGTCTCAGTCTCAAGGACAGGCAGTCTCAAGGACAGTCAGTTTCAAGAATAGGCAGTCTCAGTCTCAAGGACAGGCAGTCTCAAGGACAGTCAGTTTCAAGAACAGGCAGTTTCAGTCTCAAGGACAGGCAGTCTCAAGGACAGTCAGTTTCAAGAACAGGCAGTTTCAGTCTCAAGGACAGTCAGTTTCACGAGCAAACATATAGACCTAATTAACCCGTATTAAATCTTCATAGATCAGGATCATAACATGAGCTGGTTTCAGTTCTATCTTCTCACCCCTTCTTATCTGACTGACAGCATAAATTGTGGATATATACTCACCGGCGAAGGGGGGCCGATCTTCTCCATGTACTCAATCTCATAGTCTGGCACTGAGGGAGACAATACAACAGACCGATTTAGAGACACAAGTACGAGAGAACGAAAGAGAGACAGAAAGAGAGAAGAGAAGAGATATGGTTAGAGAAAGAAAGAGAGAAGAGAGGGGGAGAAGAGAGATGGTTAGAGACAGAAAGACAGAAGAGAGGAGGGACAAGAGAGATGGTTAGAGAAAAAAAGAGAGAAGAGAGGGGGAGAAGAGAGATGGTTAGAGACAGAAAGACAGAAGAGAAGAGAGATGGTTAGAGACAGAAAGACAGAAGAGAGGGGGGAGAAGAGAGAAAAATGAAAGAGGGGAGAGAACATCAGATACTCTAGACTGGACTGGACTGGTGGGACAGTCTGTCTGTCTATCTGTATAACAACATGACCCAGTTTAAACCCAGTCAGGCAGACACAGCCTCTGGGTAGTGTGGCTCTCCTCTACCCTTCTAGGGGTCAGGGTTTAGTAAAGGGCTGGATAGCTAGCTGCATGGGCTCGCTGCCAATTAGAAATCAATAACTAGGGGAGCACACGTATGGATGACATATCGTCCTGCACATGGAGACATTAACTTGTGAACTAATTGATGACTAATTGATTAATTTTTAAAAACACACACACACACACACAAACACACACAAACACATTCACCTCGATTGTTCTCGTTGACAAAGGCTGTGAGGTCAGATGGCTGCGGGAAGTCCTCCTGGGGGTCAGAGGTTAGCTCCGCCTCCATGGATGCCCATTTGTGATTGGCTGAGGAAGCAAGCTTCTCTTTGTGATTGGAGGAAGAGGCCAGCTTCTCCTCGTCTGTGGCGTGGTCGTCCTGTAGCGGGGGGATAGGAGGCTGGGCTTCATCTACTGGGGTGGGCTCCTGGAGTGGAGGAAGGACGGGGTGAGGAGGTGAGGAGGTGAGGAGGTGAGGAGGTGAGGAAGTGAGGAAGTAAGGAGGTGAGGAAGTGAAGACATGAGGAGGGTGAGAAAGTGAGAACGTGAGGAGGTAAGGAAGTGAGGAGATGAGGAGGTTGAGGAGGTGATGAGGTGGGGAGGTTGAGGAGATGAGGAGGTGGGG
>NC_088229.1:73927763-73937763 GCF_036934945.1 Oncorhynchus masou masou
CTCACTAGACTCTACCCATACACTCACTAGACTACCCACACACTCACTAGACTCTACCCACACACTCACTAGACTCTACCCACACACTCACTAGACTCTACCCACACACTCACTAGACTACCCACACACTCACTAGACTCTACCCACACACTCACTAGACTCTACCCACACAGTCACTAGACTCTACCCACACAGTCACTCGACTCTACCCACACAGTCACTCGACTCTACCCACACCGTCACTAGACTCTACCCACACAGTCACTAGACTCTACCCACACACTGACTAGACTCTACCCACACACTCACTAGACTCTACCCACACACTCACTAGACTCTACCCACACACTCACTAGACTCTACCCACACACTCACTAGACTACCCACACACTCACTAGACTCTACCCACACACTCACTAGACTCTACCCACACACTCACTAGACTTACCCATACACTCACATATACTAACTACACTGACACACCTACACAACGTACACACTACAAACGCTCACACGTACAAAACAAACACACACATGCGTATTGACGCCACACACACACTCACTCACACACACACTTTCACACTTTTTCCACATATGCCGCTGCTCCTCTGTTTATTATCTATCCTGATTACCTAGTCACGTTTACCCCTACATACAGTACTTATTACCTCAACTACCTCGTACCCCTGCACATTGACTCAGTATTGGTAACCCTAACACACACACACAGAGACAAACACACACAGAGACACACAACACGCACACACAGAGAGAGAGACACACTCACACACACACACACACACACAAAGACACACACACGCACGCACGCAAGCACACACACACACACCCACGCGCGCACACAGAACAGCCGATAACCTGGAGGATTGTGGGAGAACTGGGGGACACAGGAGGAGACAGTCACCCCCACTGTGAACATGGAAGATTAGGGGGAGACACAGGGAGAGTCAGTCACCCCCGCTGTGAACATGGAGGGAGATAAAATAAACACGAATATTGATCCATAACAACCGGGGAGATCCATAACAACCGGGGAGATCCATAACAACCAGGGAAGTCCATAACAACCAGAGAGGTTCATAACAACCAGAGAGATCCATAACAACCAGAGAGGTCCATAACAACCAGGGAGGTCCATAACAACCAGGGAGGTCCATAACAACCAGGGAAGTCCAAAACAACCAGAGAGGTCCATAACAACCAGAGAGATCCATAACAACCAGAGAGGTTCATAACAACCAGAGAGGTTCATAACAACCAGGGAAGTCCATAACAACCAGAGAGGTCCATAACAACCAGAGAGATCCATAACAACCAGGGAGGTCCATAACAACCAGGGAGGTCCATAACAACCAGGGAGGTCCATAACAACCAGGGAGGTCCATAACAACCAGGGAAGTCCATAACAACCAGAGAGGTTCATAACAACCAGAGAGATCCATAACAACCAGGGAGGTCCATAACAACCAGAGAGATCCATAACAACCAGGGAAGTCCATAACAACCAGAGAGGTCCATAACAACCAGAGAGATCCATAACAACCAGAGAGGTCCATAACAACCAGGGAGGTCCATAACAACCAGGGAGGTCCATAACAACCAGAGAGGTCCATAACAACCAGAGAGGTCCATAACAACCAGGGAGGTCCATAACAACCAGAGAGGTCCATAACAACCAGAGAGATCCATAACAACCAGGGATGTCCATAACAACCAGAGAGATCCATAACAACCAGGGAAGTCCATAACAACCAGAGAGGTCCATAACAACCAGAGAGGTCCATAACAACCAGGGAGGTCCATAACAACCAGAGAGGTTCATAACAACCAGAGAGGTCCATAACAACCAGAGAGGTCCATAACAACCAGTCTCTGTCTTAGCCAGACAAGGGTACAGAAACACCACCGTGTGTGTGTGTACACACACACACACACACACACACACACACACACACACGCACACACACACACACACACACACACACACACACACACACACACACACACACACACACACACACACACACACACACACACACACACACACACACGCACGCACGCACGCACACACACGCACACACACACACAGGAGAACATGAATCAGACAACAGCAGGGAGGAGAAGATAGGTGGGGGGAGGATAGTATGACCCCCTGTAAGTTCACCCTGCTGTCATTACAGACATCAGTCAATGGTGGCGTAAAAGCCTCGTAAAACCTTCCCTTCACCGTGGTCAATAACCTCAGAGCCCCTGGGGCAGGTCACTGCAGAGATGGACTTGAGAAGAGGTCAGGGCCACATCAGGGAACATAAATTACAGATGTGAAGATAATGCAGAAATGACAGAGAGATGAATAATCAATGGGGAGGGGGGGCTGAATGGACTGGAGAAATATGACTACAAGCTTGATAAACACTGCTCACCTCTGCTGTACATGACCAACCAAAATAGTGTAATACTGCCCTACTTTTTCTCAGGTTGGCATTTATTGAGATGAATCTTGTCCCGGAGGCAGAGCAGAGCCATTTTCACGAGATGGCTCGACTGCCAAGTCAATATTGTTTATTTATCGTAAACATTACTGAAGATTTAAAACTTTTTAAAGTTAGGGTTAGACATAATGTTAGCAGTGTGGTTAAAACGAGTTTTATAACTTTGTTGCTGTGACAGCTAATGAGGATCCTGCTGCCTCCAGTTCATGAGTCATCCCAATAAACGCCAACCTGCTACTATTTCACTAAAATATGCCTTGACCCCCTTCCCATGCCATTTACCAGAATCTTTTATCCAAAGGAACTTACAGTCACGCGTGCATACAATTTTACTTATGGGTGGCTCTGGGAATTGAACCCACTACCCAGACGCAGCAAGCGCCAATCTCTACAAACTTACATACAGTGGACCATATGAATCCAGGTGACATGACAGATATATTAAGCAAGATGGTGGTATACTCTAATAGGGACGGCAGGTAGCCTAGTGGTTAGAGTGTAGGGACGGCGGGTAGCCTAGTGGTTAGAGTGTAGGGGCGGCGGGTAGCCTAGTGGTTAGAGTGTAGGGACGGTAGGTAGCCTAGTGGTTAGAGTGTAGGGACGGTAGGTAGCCTAGTGGTTAGAGTGTAGGGACGGCGGGTAGCCTAGTGGTTAGAGTGTAGGGACGGTAGGTAGCCTAGTGGTTAGAGTGTAGGGACGGCGGGTAGCCTAGTGGTTAGAGTGTAGGGGCGGCGGGTAGCCTAGTGGTTAGAGTGTAGGGACGGCAGGTAGCCTAGTGGTTAGAGTGTAGGGGCGGCAGGTAGCCTAGTGGTTAGAGTGTAGGGACAGCGGGTAGCCTAGTGGTTAGAGTGTAGGGGCGGCAGGTAGCCTAGTGGTTAGAGTATAGGGACGGCAGGCAGCCTAGTGGTTAGTGTGTAGGGGCGGCGGGTAGCCTAGTGGTTAGAGTGTAGTGGCGGCAGGTAGCCTAGTGGTTAGAGTGTAGGGACGGCAGGTAGCCTAGTGGTTAGAGTGTAGGGACGGCAGGTAGCCTAGTGGTTAGAGCGTAGTGGCGGCAGGTAGCCTAGTGGTTAGAGTGTAGGGACGGCAGGTAGCCTAGTGGTTAGAGTGTAGGGACGGCAGGTAGCCTAGTGGTTAGAGTGTAGGGACGGCAGGTAGCCTAGTGGTTAGAGTATAGGGGCGGCGGGTAGCCTAGTGGTTAGAGTGTAGGGACAGCGGGTAGCCTAGTGGTTAGAGTGTAGGGGCGGCAGGTAGCCTAGTGGTTAGAGTATAGGGACGGCAGGCAGCCTAGTGGTTAGTGTGTAGGGGCGGCGGGTAGCCTAGTGGTTAGAGTGTAGTGGCGGCAGGTAGCCTAGTGGTTAGAGTGTAGGGACGGCAGGTAGCCTAGTGGTTAGAGTGTAGGGACGGCAGGTAGCCTAGTGGTTAGAGCGTAGTGGCGGCAGGTAGCCTAGTGGTTAGAGTGTAGGGACGGCAGGTAGCCTAGTGGTTAGAGTGTAGGGACGGCAGGTAGCCTAGTGGTTAGAGTGTAGGGACGGCAGGTAGCCTAGTGGTTAGAGTATAGGGACGGCAGGCAGCCTAGTGGTTAGTGTGTAGGGGTGGTGGGGTAGTGGGTAGCCTAGTGTTTAGAGTGTAGGAACGGCAGGTAGCCTAGTGGTTAGTGTAGGGGCGGCAAGTAGCCTAGTGGTTAGAGTGGCCTAGGTAGCTTAGTGGCCCAGAAGTGTGAAGGTGAACGGAAAGGCTCTGGAGCAACGAACCGCCTTTGCTGTCTCTGCCTGGTCGGTTCCCCAGGGCAGTGATTGGGGACACTGGCCTGTGTAGGGTGTCGTCTTTCGGATGGGACGTTAAACGGTGTCCTGACTCTCTGAGGTCATTTAAGATCCCATTGCACTTATCGTAAGAGTAGGGGTGTTAACCCCGGTGTCCTGGCTAAATTCCCAATCTGGCCCTCAAACCATCACAGTCACCTAATAATCCCCAGTTTACAATTGGCTCATTCATCCCCCTCCTCTCCCCTGTAACTATTCCCCAGGTCGTTGCTGCAAATGAGAACGTGTTCTCAGTCAACTTACCTGGTAAAATAACGGATAAATAAATAAATCCCTTCTCTCCACTGGGATTCTCTGCCTCTAACCCTATTACAGGGGCTGAGTCACTTGGTTACTGGTGCTCTTTCATGCCGTCCCTAGGAGGGGTGCGTCACTTGAGTGGGCTGAGTCACTGACGTGATCTTCCTGTCTGGGTTGGCGCCCCCCCCTTGGGTTGTGCCGTGGCGGAGATCTTTGTGGGCTATACTCGGCCTTGTCTAAGGATGGTAAGTTGGTGGTGGAAGTTATCCCTCTAGTGGTGTGGGGGCTGTGCTTTGGCAAAGTGGGTGGGGTTATATCCTTCCTGTTTGGCCCTGTCCAGGGTTATCGTCGGATGGGGCCACAGTGTCTCCTGACACATCCTGTCTCAGCCTGCAGTATTTATGTTGCATTAGTTTATGTGTCGGGGGGCTGGGGTTCGTCTGTTATACCTGGAGTACTTCTCCTGTCTTATCCGGTGTCCTGTGTGAATTTAAGTATGCTCTCTCTAATTCTCTTTATTTATTTCTTTCTCTCTCTCGGAGGACCTGAGCCCTAGGACCATGCCTCAGGACTACATGGCATGATGACTTCTTGCTGTCCCCAGTCCACCTGGTCGTGCTGCTGCTCCAGTTTCAACTGTTCTGCCTGCGGCTATGGAACCCTGACCTGTTCACTGGACGTGCTACCTGTCCCAGACCTGCTGTTTTCAACTCTCTAGAGACAGCAGGAGCGGTAGAGATACTCTGAATGATCGGCTATGAAAAGCCAACTGACATTTACTCCTGAGGTGCTGACTTGCTGCACCCTCTACAACCACTGTGATTATTATTATTTGACCTTGCTGGTCATTGATGAACATTTGAACATCTCGGCCATGTTCTGTAATAATCTCCACCCGACACAGCCAGAAGAGGACTGGCCACCCCTCATAGCCTGGTTCCTCTCTAGGTTTTGGCCTTTCTCGGGAGTTTTTCCTAGCCACCGTGCTTCTACACCTGCATTGCTTGCTGTTTGGGGTTTTAGGCTGGGTTTCTGTAAAGCACTTTGAGATATCAGCTGATGTACGAAGGGCTTTATAAATAAATCTGATTTGATTTGATTTGATTACCAGAAAAGATGGAGAAAGGGGAGAAAACATTGAAAGCTAATCATCATTATACCTTCCCTTTGCTACGGTTAAGTAACCTTCGTGCCCCTGGGGCAGGTCATTGCAGAGATGAGGAGAGGACAGAAACGGGACACATCTCTGACAGGAGCAAAGACAACAAGTGCACAGTTTTGCTACTGGACGGTCTAATCTTCTTGGGATCCCCGACTCTCCCAGAGGGATCATCTGTAGAGCCTGACGCTCAATCACACGTTGACGCTTATTGTCAGAAGTCTAGTCCCGGAGGCAGAACTGAACAATCTTAGACAGGCCAGCTGCAAAGTCAAAATGTTCTATATTAAAACAATTTCTAAAAAGTAAAATGTGCTTTTAATGGTCTTAAATAAGATTAGAGTTAGGCATTAGGTTTAGCGGTGTGGTTACGGTTAGGGTTAACCTTAGGGTTTAGGTTTTAAAATCAGATCTTATGACTTTGTGCTCGTGCCTGCTCGTGACCACTCTGCAGAGCTGCCTCCAGGACAACATTCATGACTAAAAACGCTAACCTGCAGATCAATCAGTGGCCACTACAACCAGGGATTTATGTTTCACACCAGAGGGGTATACTACGAAGCAAGCTAGATCTAGTCAGGGTTTTCTAAAGCTAGCCAGCTTCAGTTAGCTTCACATTCCACAATACTTATTTTACACCATAATTTGCAAATAAATTCATGACAAATTCTACAATGTGATTTTCTAGATTTTTTTTTCTCATTTTGTCTGTCATAGTTGAAGTGTACCTATGATGAAAATTACAGGCCTCTCTCATCTTTTTAAGTGGGAGAACTTGCACAATTGGTGGCTGACTAAATACTTTTTTGCCCCACTGTATATGCCCTCATGGCTGTAAGCCGCTTTGGATTTTTTTTTTCAACATCTGCTAAAATGTGTATATATTTTCTTCCACTTTTATTTCCTGATGTGGGAACATGCAGTGTTCTATGTCTTTGCAACCACAGTCCACGTGGCGATGATACAGCCTAGTGAGGTGCTTATCCATAGCTGTTACTGGCTCAAATGTTGAAGTGGGAAAACAGTTACATGTTTATAATTAAAGCTATTGCAAAATAAAGATATTTTTTCTTCTTTTCTCTCTCTCTCTCTTTAAAAAAAAAAAATATATCAACTTGGTTTCATTCTGACCTAGCCGGCCCTTCAATCAAGCAAGCCTTCTTATTACAGTCTATTATATCATGTAAATCGTGAATTTATGACCGGTACAGTGGTGGACACAGAGACATGTACCATTCCTGGAGCTCCTCCTAGGAGCTGAAAAACGACCACTTGTTTACCATCCCCCCCCCCCTCTCCCCTTTCTTAACGTATATCTGAAGGAGGGTTAAGGGTTAAAAACACATTTCATTCAAACCCCCTTAAAGACCTAGTCATGAAACATACATTTTCACAGACCCTGTAACCAAACAGTCCTGTATGTGTGAAGCTAGCTAATATAAGTCTAGCTCAATGGTTATTACCGAGGTAATTAGCACGTTTAGCAGCTCAGTCTACCATGTCTTTGCAGAGGACATTTCACATTCTGTAACGACGGTAAACATACACATCGTCGCCATGGTGACTGAGAGCTGCTCCGCCTTACACCATATGTTTCATTGTGATTAAGAGTCCACACTAGCTTGGCCAAAACACACACACACACACACACACGTAAAATACACCCAGACTACTGCATTCATATCAACATGTCTATTACTGCTGTATAAAACAAAGCCTTTTCAAAAATTGTTGACCTTGTTGTTGCTTTGGCTAGCTTAGCAGCGCTTTTGGCAACTAGCATACGGAGTCGCTGAGGGAGAGAGAGAGAGAGAGAGACACACAGACACAGAGAGACAGAGAGAGAGAGAGAGAGAGAGAGAGAAAAGAGAGAGACACACACAGAGAGACAGAGAGAGAGAAAGAGAGAGAGAGAGAGAGAGAGAGAGAGAGACAGACACAGAGAAACAGAGACAGAGAGAGAGAGAGAGAGAGAGAGAGAGAGAGAGAGAGACAGACACAGAGAAAGAGAGAGAGAGAGAGAGAGAGAGAGAGAGACAGACACAGAGAAACAGAGACAGAGAGAGAGAGAGAGAGAGAGAGAGAGAGAGAGAGAGAGACAGACACAGAGAAACAGAGAGAGAGAGAGAGAGAGAGAGAGAGACAGACACAGAGAAACAGAGAGAGAGATGCTGTCTACAGGATTGATTATCTGGCTCAGTGTGAAGCTAGCAGGAGTAATCTACATAAAGAGTAGTCTACATTAATAGTAGTCTACATGAGGAGTAGTCTACATGAAGAGTAGTCTAAATAAGGAGTAGTCGACATGAAGAGTAGTCTACATAAAGAGTAGTCTACATGAGGAGTAGACTACATGAGGAGTAGTCTACATAATGAATAGTCTACATAAAGAGTAGTCTAAATAAGGAGTAGTCGACATGAAGAGTAGTCTACATAAAGAGTAGTCTACATAATGAATAGTCTGCATGAGGAGTAGTCTACATAATGAATAGTCTACATAAGGAGTAGTCTACATTAATAGTAGTCTACATGAGGAGTAGTCTACATAAAGGGTAGTCTACATGAGGAGTAGTCTACATGAAGAGTAGTCTACATTAATAGTAGTCTACATGAGGAGTAGTCTACATGAAGAGTAGTCTACATAAAGAGTAGTCTACATAAAGAGTAGTCTACATAAAGAGTAGTCTACATAAAGAGTAGTCTACATTAATAGTAGTCTACATGAGGAGTAGTCTACATAAAGAGTAGTCTACATAAAGAGTAGTCTACATTAATAGTAGTCTACATGAGGAGTAGTCTACATGAAGAGTAGTCTACATAAAGGGTAGTCTACACGAGGAGTAGTCTACATGAAGAGTGGTCTACATAAAGAGTAGTCTACATGAGGAGTAGTCTACATGAGGAGTAGTCTACATAATGAATAGTCTGCATGAGGAGTAGTCTACATAATGAATAGTCTACATAAGGAGTAGTCTACATAAAGAGTAGTCTACATAATGAATAGTCTACATGAGGAGTAATCTACATAAAGAGTAGTCTACATGAGGAGTAGTCTACATGAAGAGTAGTCTACATAAGGAGTAGTCGACATGAAGAGTAGTCTACATAAAGAGTAGTCTACATGAGGAGTAGACTACATGAGGAGTAGTCTACATAATGAATAGTCTGCATGAGGAGTAGTCTACATAATGAATAGTCTACATAAGGAGTAGTCTACATAAAGAGTAGTCTACATAATGAATAGTCTACATGAGGAGTAATCTACATAAAGAGTAGTCTACATGAGGAGTAGTCTACATGAGGAGTAGTCTACATGAGGAGTAGTCTACATAAAGAGTAGTCTACATAAGGAGTAGTCTACATAAGGAGTAGTCTACATGAGGAGTAGTCTACATAAGGAGTAGTCTACATAAGGAGTAGTCTACATGAGGAGTAGTCTACATAAAGAGTAGTCTACATAATGAATAGTCTACATGAGGAGTAGTCTACATGAAGAGTAGTCTACATAAGGAGTAGTCTACATGAGGAGTAGTCTACATGAGGAGTAGTCTACATAATGAATAGTCTACATGAGGAGTAGTCTACATGAGGAGTAGTCTACATAAGGAGTAGTCTACATAATGAATAGTCTACATGAGGAGTAGTCTACATGAGGAGTAGTCTACATAAGGAGTAGTCTACATGAAGAGTAGTCTACATAAGGAGTAGTCTACATGAGGAGTAGTTTCCGTTTGGAGTAGTCTACATAAAGAGTAGTCTACATGAGGAGTAGTCTACATAAAGAGTAGTCTACATAAAGAGTAGTCTACATAATGAATAGTCTACATGAGGAGTAGTCTACATGAGGAGTAGTCTACATAAGGAGTAGTCTACATGAGGAGTAGTCTACATGAGGAGTAGTCTACATAAGGAGTAGTCTACATGAGGAGTAGTCTACATGAAGAGTAGTCTACATGAAGAGTAGTCTACATTACGAATAGTCTACTTAAAGAGTAGTCTACATGAGGAGTAGTCTACATGAAGAGTAGTCTACATAACGAATAGTCTACTTAAAGAGTAGTCTACATGAGGAGTAGTCTACATGAAAAGTAGTCTACATAAAGAGTAGTCTACATAATAAATAGTCTACATGAGGAGTAGTCTACATGAGGAGTAGTCTACGTAAGGAGTAGTCTACATGAAGAGTAGTCTACATGAAGAGTAGTCTACATAAAGAGTAGTCTACATAATGAATAGTCTACATGAGGAGTAATCTACATAAAGAGTAG
>NC_088229.1:73942763-73952763 GCF_036934945.1 Oncorhynchus masou masou
TCTCTTTAATCAGTGTAGATAATGAATGAGTTTATCCTTTATTTAACAATGGAACAAATTCTTATCTATGTGTGCCATTCGGACGGTGAATGGGCTGACCAAGATTTCTGTAAATGGGGTATGGTTTAGTTTGTTTATCCTTTATTTAACTTGGAGTAATAAACAAATTCTTATTTACAATCGCCTCCCTGGCCAAACCCTTGTGTCATGATAGACCAGGTGAATCCAGGTGAAAGCTATGGGACTCCCAATCATGTCACCTGTTAAACAGCTTTAATCAGATGAACCAGGTACTGTAGTAAGACGACAATTGAGACATGGAGATGCAGTGCCATTCGGACCATGCGCCAAGACAAACAAATTTGAGTCAAGAAATGCAACTCTGTATTTTGTACCCTCAGTGTATATAATTATAGATTAATTAACAATAGCATTTTCTGAGACATAGAACAAATTCTTATTTCAATCGGCCTAATGCCAAAATACATTTTTTTTGATGATCGGGTGTTTACATGTGAGCACTCCCAATCACGTGTGACTTTTGAATGTGACACTCTCAAGTCCAGGCAACATTGGGGAGGTACTGCTAGAGGACAGGGTTTGAATGAAGATAAGTCTTGCCTTTTCCTCCATCCTCACAGACTGAGAGAAGGAGAACAGCAACTCTGTTTTGACCCTCAGTGAGTCTATATTATAGATTAATAATAACTAGTAGCATTTTCTGATCTCAAAAATCATTGTCCATCCTCCATTTGGAGGTCTGCCAAAATACATTTTTTTATGCCCATACCCATGGTGTTAACATTATGCACTGTGGTCCATGTGACTTTTGAATGTGTCATTATGCCCTGTAGTCCAGGTGATGAGTTCATATGCCCCATACCCATGGTGATGTAGTTCATTATGCCTTTTCCCTCATCCTCATCCAGACTGAGAGAAGGAGTGCAACCTTGATGAGTCTATATTACCCATATCTCAAAAATCATGTTGTTGGTGATGTAGTCCATTATGCCCATGGTGACCCATTATATCCATGGTGATGTAGTCCATTATGCCCCATACCCATGGTGGTAGTGCCCCATACCCATGGTGATGTAGTTCATTATGCCCCATACCCATGGTGATGTAGTTCATTATGCCCCATACCCATGGTGATGTAGTCCATTATGCCCTGTACCCATGGTGATGTAGTCCATTATGCCCTGTATCCATGGTGATGTAGTTCATTATGCCCCATACCCATGGTGATGTAGTCCATTATGCCCTGTATCCATGGTGATGTAGTCCATTATGCCCTGTATCCATGGTGATGTAATCCATTATGCCCCATACCCATGGTGATGTAATCCATTATGCCCCATACCCATGGTGATGTAGTTCATTATGCCCCGTACCCATGGCGATGTAGTCCATTATGCCCCGTACCCATGGTGATGTAGTTCATTACACTGTGCTTCATCTCCACATTACTGGGCAGATAGCATGGGTGAGGGTTTCACAATGCAAGACAAGATGGAGGACAGCGTAGTCTCTCGTCAGAGATCGCATTTATTTTGAGAGACTACAAAAAAATATGACTTTTTCATTCAAGACAGGATAAACATATTGTTTCAGGTGATAATAAAACATGTTTAGTTTAGTTACTTTTTCCTCAACTTGTTTCTCTAACTTTCTAGCAAGTCAAGCTAGCGATAAACCATTAATTCTAGCTTACAAGCTGCTAGCTAGCTAGCTAGCTATAAACCATTAATTCTAGCTTACAGAGCTGCTAGCTAGCTAGCTAAAAACAATTAATTCTAGCTTACAGAGCTGCTAGCTAGCTAGCTAAAAACCTAGGCTTAGTTGAAGATACTATAGCTAGCAACCTGCAACTAATAATAATGATAAAAATACAACTTTTTATCCACCATATCAATAAACTAAAAGAGGCAAAGTCAATGTATTATTTAACATTACTACTATAGTATTAAAATTTAAAATTGTAGTCAATAAACTATGAGAGGGTCAATGTATTATTTAACATTACTACTATATTAAAATTATTAAATATTAAAATTGTAGTTATGGTGTAATCGTTTTAGAAGTTTCTAGCCATAAAGCCATCGCCCGAAAACCACATATTTTCATCTTGTTCTATTGACGGACTTTGGCTGCAGTAAAACGAGGCAAAGTTTAGAAAAATTCAACGTATGCGCCATCCGTTTCACGATGGAGCCTATAACCACAAGGGGGCGCTGTTATAACACTATTTCGTGGATGGTCTCTATTGAAATGAATGATATCTGACGCAACGCAACAGACCGCTCAGATGTAAATGGGGCTCGAGTCTAAACAATTAGAATCGTCTTCTGGATTTTGACGGCTACATTTTGATTGGATGATATATTTTAAGAACCCTCCCCCTCACATGCCCTTAAAAAGGGGTGCTGCGTGTAATGTTTACTGTTTTCAGAGTCGATGAAGGCATTATACAACTGCTCTGCTTGAACTCTAAGGTGAAAAAAGGGAAGTTATGGCCATGTCCACCTACAGTCTAAGGGAAACGTTTATTGTATCAAGTGTGGCCGACAATCTGCAATTGATTGAAATTCAAAGTCAACACAAACACGTCATACATCAACATATTTTGATGGGGTTTGAATCATTTAATGAGGGATTTCTCAGGCATCCTCACTCACTGTTGCTCGTAAGGAACTCGTGGGCACGTTTGGAGCTCTGCCCCAAGCAAGGCATTTGATTGGTTTGATGTGTTGCGAGATGTCACTAGTTTCCACCCCTTTGTAGCTACGTTCTGACCTGGACTTCACCTGATTGGTTTGATGTGTTGTGAGATGTCACTAGTTTCCACCCCTTTGTAGCTACGTTCTGACCTGGACTTCACCTGATTGGTTTGATGTGTTGTGAGATGTCACTAGTTTCCACCCCTTTGTAGCTACGTTCTGACCTGGACTTCACCTGATTGGTTTGATGTGTTGTGAGATGTTTCCACCCCACTAGTTTCCTGGACTTCACCTGATTGGTTTGATGTGTTGTGAGATACGTTTCCACCCCTTTGTGACCTGGACTTCACCTGATTGGTTTGATGTGTTGTGAGATGTCACTAGTTTCCACCCCTTTGTAGCTACGTTCTGACGTGGACTTCACCTGATTGGTTTGATGTGTTGTGAGATGTCACTAGTTTCCACCCCTTTGTAGCTATGTTCTGACCTGGACTTCACCTGATTGGTTTGATGTGTTGTGAGATGTCACTAGTTTCCACCCCTTTGTAGTTCTGATTGGTTTGATGTGTTGTGAGATGTCACTAGTTTCCACCCCTTGTAGCTACGTTCTGACCTGGACTTCACCTGATTGGTTTGATGTGTTGTGAGATGTCACTAGTTTCCACCCCTTTGTAGCTACGTTCTGACCTGGACTTCACCTGATTGGTTTGATGTGTTGTGAGATGTCACTAGTTTCCACCCCTTTGTAGCTACGTTCTGACCTGGACTTCACCTGATTGGTTTGATGTGTTGTGAGATGTCACTAGTTTCCACCCCTTTGTAGCTACGTTCTGACCTGGACTTCACCTGATTGGTTTGATGTGTTGTGAGATGTCACTAGTTTCCACCCCTTTGTAGCTACGTTCTGACGTGGACTTCACCTGATTGGTTTGATGTGTTGTGAGATGTCACTAGTTTCCACCCCTTTGTAGCTACGTTCTGACCTGGACTTCACCTGATTGGTTTGATGTGTTGTGAGATGTCACTAGTTTCCACCCCTTTGTAGCTACGTTCTGACCTGGACTTCACCTGATTGGTTTGATGTGTTGTGAGATGTCACTAGTTTCCACCCCTTTGTAGCTACGTTCTGACCTGGACTTCACCTGATTGGTTTGATGTGTTGTGAGATGTCACTAGTTTCCACCCCTTTGTAGCTACGTTCTGACCTGGACTTCACCTGATTGGTTTGATGTGTTGTGAGATGTCACTAGTTTCCACCCCTTTGTAGCTACGTTCTGACCTGGACTTCACCTGATTGGTTTGATGTGTTGTGAGATGTCACTAGTTTCCACCCCTTTGTAGCTACGTTCTGACCTGGACTTCACCTGATTGGTTTGATGTGTTGTCAGATGCCACTAGTTTCCACCCCTTTGTAGCTACGTTCTGACGTGGACTTCACCTGATTGGTTTGATGTGTTGTCAGATGGTTTCCACCCCTTTGTAGCTACGTTCTGACGTGGACTTCACCAGGCTTTCTGAATAGGGAAGCCTGGTTCCTGGGCCGTGAATTCATCTATTTCTGAGCTGAGTTGTAAACTACAAAGCAGGATCAAAAGATAAGCTTGAAACGGCTCTGGTCTCATTTACTCAACAACCAAAAAAAAGCCAATTCTAAGTTAAGTTTCCTTAACAAACCAGATAATCAACAGTTATTTCTGGTTGTTCATCAACTAACTCATTGATCCTGCTGTGTAGTATTCCCCTCTGGGCACCGCAATGACAACACAGTGAGACAAAGCCCCTTAGACCAGAACACTCCCAGTAATGATACTAATCTCTAATCTGAGACACGGTGTGAGACCAGACGGCCTAAAGCTTCTTCCAGTCACAACAGGCTATGGTTAACAAGGACAATGTTACTGAATGGCGCCATGAAAGGTCCCTGGTTCAAATCCCTGGGTCGACCAGGTGAAAGAACAATATGTCGGCGTGCCCTTGAGCAAGGCACTTTGCTCCTGTAAACCACTCTGGATAAGAGCGTCCGTTCATTGATATAAGTGTGATCGTGTATGTTTTGATTATCCAGTAATACCTTATGTTGCTATGGTTATCGTCTGTCTCTCCAGGTTCAGGAAGCAAGGCCCCTCTGAGAATAAATCGGAGCGAAGACAGAGTGGCAGATAGCCAAGGTATCCAATCCGCGATGGCATTGCCTGCCGTTGTGTCCTTGAGAAAGGCACTTAACACCCCCCCCCCCACAGCAACAGCTCCCTGGTTGCCCAAAGTGACAGCCCCACCCCCACCCACTGCACCTCTCCCAAAACGTTTATGTATATGTGTCTTTCTTGACTAAAAGCAGAAGGCGATTGGGTCTTGGTACTGACCGATAAAGTGCATTCTTGCACCAGACCCATCCTTTTGCCTTGCACGAGATGATGTCATCGTACAACAACCATAATCGCCATGGATCTTGCTGGTGGACAACACACAAATCGATAAGAACGAGCCAGTGATAGAAGAAATAGAATAGAACTTCAGAATGTCTTGCATCTCTATGTGACAGAATAAATTATCCCTGTGCCTGCAATGGTCCTGAATGTCCAAAATACTACATGAAGAAGCCTGTTACCTCCTACATGAAGAAGCCTGCTACCACCTACATGAAGAAGCCTGTTGCCTCCTACATGAAGAAGCCTGCTGCCTCCTACATGAAGAAGCCTGTTACCTCCTACATGAAGAAGCCTGTTACCTCCTACATGAAGAAGCCTGCTATCTCCTACATGAAGAAGCCTGCTATCTCCTACATGAAAAAGGACCTCCTACATGAAGAGGCCTGCTACCTCCTACATGAAGAACCCTGTTACCTCCTACATGAAGAAGCCTGTTACCTCCTACATGAAGAAGCCTGACATGAAGAAGCCTGCACATCTCCTACATGAAGAAGCCTGCTATCTCCTACATGAAAAAGCCTGCTACCTCCTACATGAAGAGGCCTGCTACCTCCTACATGAAGAAGCCTGTTACCTCCTACATGAAGAAGCCTGTTACCTCCTACATGAAGAAGCCTGTTACCTCCTACATGAAGAAACCTCCTACATGAAAATCTCCTACATGAAGAGGCCTGCTACCTCCTACTGGATGTTACCTCCTACATGAAGAAGCCTGTTACCTCCTCATGAAGAAGCCTGTTACCTCCTACATTGCTACCTCCAACATCTCTATGTGACATGAAGAAGCCTGCTGCCTCCTACATGAAGAAGCCTGCTGAATGAAAATTACCTCCTACATGAAGAGGCCTGTTTCCTCCTACATGAAGAAGCCTGCCTCCTACATGAAGAAGCCTGCTATCTCCCATGAAGCCTGCTACCCCCTACATGAAGAAACATAGCCTGCTGCCTCCTACATGAAGAAGCCTGTTACCTCCTACATGAAGAGGCCTGTTACCTCCTACATGAAAAAGCCTGCTACCTCCAACATGAAGAAGCCTGTTACCCCTTACATGAAGAAGCCTGCTATCTCCTACATGAAGAAGCCTGCTATCTCCTACATGAAGAAGCCTGCTACCCCTACATGAAGAAGCCTGCTGCCTCCTACATGTTACCTCCCTCCTACATGAAGAAGCCTGCTACCTCCTACATGAAGAATCTCCTACATGAAGAAGCCTGCTATCTCCTACATGAAGAAGCCTGTTACCTCCTACATGAAGAAGCCATGAAGAAGCCTGTTACCTCCTACATGAAGAGGCCTGCTACCTCCTACATGAAGAAGCCTGTTACCTCCTACATGAAGAAGCCTGTTACCTCCTACATGAAGAAGCCTGTTACCTCCTACATGAAGAAGCCTGTTACCTCCTACATGAAAAAGCCTGCTACCTCCAACATGAAGAAGCCTGTTACCCCTTACATGAAGAAGCCTGCTATCTCCTACATGAAGAAGCCTGCTGCCTCCTACATGAAGAAGCCTGCTGCCTCCTACATGAAGAAGCCTGTTACCTCCTACATGAAGAGGCCTGTTTCCTCCTACATGAAGAAGCCTGCTGCCTCCTACATGAAGAAGCCTGCTATCTCCTACATGAAGAAGCCTGCTACCCCCTACATGAAGAAGCCTGCTGCCTCCTACATGAAGAAGCCTGCTGCCTCCTACATGAAGAAGCCTGTTACCTCCTACATGAAGAGGCCTGTTACCTCCTACATGAAAAAGCCTCCTCCAACATGAAGAAGCCTGTTACCCCTTACATGAAGAAGCCTGCTATCTCCTACATGAAGAAGCCTGCTATCTCCTACATGAAGAAGCCTGCTACCCCCTACATGAAGAAGCCTGCTGCCTCCTACATGAAGAAGCCTGTTACCTCCTACATGAAGAGGCCTGTTTCCTCCTACATGAAGAAGCCTGCTGCCTCCTACATGAAGAAGCCTGCTGCCTCCTACATGAAGAAGCCTGTTACCTCCTACATGAAGAAGCCTGCTATCTCCTACATGAAGAAGCCTGTTACCTCCTACCTCCTACATGAAGAAGCCTGTTACCTCCTACATGAAGAGGCCTGCTACCTCCTACATGAAGAGCCTGCTACCAGGCTAGAACATGAAGAAGGGACCAGGCTATAGAAAGACAACAGATCTGGGACCAGGCTATAGAAGGAGACAACAGATCTGGGACCAGGCTATAGAAGGAGACAACAGATCTGGGACCAGGCTATAGAAGGAGACAACAGATCTGGGACCAGGCTTTAGGAGGAGACAACAGATCTGGGACCAGGCTATGGAAGGAGACAACAGATCTGGGACCAGGAGGAGACAACAGATCTGGGACCAGGCTATAGAAGGAGACAACAGATCTGGGACCAGGAAGGAGACAACAGATCTGGGACCAGGCTATAGGAGGAGACAACAGATCTGGGACCAGGCTATAGAAGGAGACAACAGATCTGGGACCAGGCTATAGGAGGAGACAACAGATCTGGGACCAGGCTATAGAAGGAGACAACAGATCTGGGACCAGGGCAGGAGACAACAGATCTGGGACCAGGCTATAGGAGGAGACAACAGATCTGGGACCAGGCTATAGCAGGAGACAACAGATCTGGGACAAGGCTATAGAAGGAGACACCAGATCTGGGACCAGGCTTTAGGAGGAGACAACAGATCTAGGACCAGGCTATAGAAGGAGACACCAGATCTGGGACCAGGCTAGTGACCAGGCCCTATATATAGCTACAAGCCAAGTGCACCGTTCTTATATAAATGATGCATCAGAAACAGTTGCATAACTGAAAACACGAGCATCCTGAACCTCAAAGCCATGTTACTAATGGTTGAGAGAGCAGAACACACATCTCTGACGTCCCGAGCAAGGCAACACTACTGTGGCCTATAAGCCAGGGTTCCCCAACTAGCGGCCCGCGTTCTGAATTTGGCCCGAGTTGGTTTTATTTGCCCCCCCCCCCCCCCCTCCCTCCCCATGTATTCCACACACATAATAGAGAGACATGTGATCGGATACGAAACGTAAACAAGGTTTGAAACGATTATGTATTAGTCAGATATTATATCTGTTTTGGGGTTATTGGGTCCATTTGCAGTCTACAAACCATCCGCTCAAGGAAGACATCGACCATGTGACTGAATCTAGTAGATGTTGTAAGCGTTCACTTTGCCTAAACCATCAACTAGCAATAGCTTCTTGCCTCAGTGGCTACTGTTGTTATGTACTTGAGTGAAGACCCAAAAGCGGTTTTAACAGAAAACAGAGTTCTTTAATAAAAAAACAGGAATGGCATAAATCCTCTTCCAACGTAGTCAATGGAACAAAAGAACGTAGTATAATGCAGGATGCACCTGCCAGGCAGACTCCGACAGGATAGGACAAGGTGGAAGCAAACGGGACGACAGCTTGCTTCTGGTATCAAAAACACAAACAAGAATCAGACACTGAAAGTAGCAGGAACAGAGAGAGAAATAGAGACCTAATCAGAGGGGGAAGAGAGAACAGGTGGGGAAAGAGTGAATGAGCTAGTTAGGGGAAATGTAGAACAGCTGAAGAATGAGTGACAGAGAAGGTAACCTAAAAAGACCAGCAGAGAGAGACAGAGTGAAGAGAAAGGACAGGAACAGACATAACAAGACATGACAACTGTACGACACCTGGATAATCAAGCAGTTGAGAAAATGTCATATTATCATCTGGCCTCACACACAGAGAGCTCAACACACAGAGGTACTGATAACAGTCTCACCTCACAGACCTCTCACACAGACCTCTCTACAGTTGTCTCCAAAGAGCTGTCACACAGAGCTGTCACACAGAGCTGTCACACAGAGCTGTCACACAGAGCTGTCACACAGAGCTCTCACACAGACCTCTCTACAGTTGTCCAAAGAGCTGTCACACAGAGCTGTCACACAGAGCTGTCACACAGAGCTCTCCACTCTGCTTAGGCTGGCTCCCCTGTCACTAAGCCTGGTCCATGTTCTCCTGCGCTCCTGAGATATAAATAACTTTCTCTCCCACACTCTTCCTTTCCTCTCTCAGACACAGCGACGCGTTCTATTTCAACACAGTCCCCAGCTCTCCCTCCCTCCCTCCCTCCCTCCCTCCCTCCCTCCCTGCCCTCTCCTCTCTCTCTCTCCTCCCTCCCTCCCTCCCTCCCTGCCCTCCCTACCCTCCTCCCTCCCTCCCTACCCTCTCTCCCTCCCTCCCTCCCTCCCTCCCTCCCTCCCTCCTCTCTCCTCTCTCTCTCTCTCTCCCTCCCTCCCTCCCTGCCCTCCCTACCCTCCTCCCTCCCTCCCTACCCCTCTCCCCCTCCCTCCCTGCCCTCTCTCCCTCCCTCCCTCCCTCCCTCCCTCCCTCCCTACCCCTCCCTCCCTGCCCCTCCCTCCCCTCCCTCCCTCCCTCCCTCCCTCCCTCCCTCCCTCCCTCCCTCCCTCCCTCCCTCCCTCCCTCCCTCCCTCCCTCCCTCCCTCCCTCCCTACCCTCCCTCCCTCCCTCCCTCTCTCTCTCTCCCTCCCTCCCCGTCCTCCCTCCCTCCCTCCCCTCCCTCCCTCCATCCCTCCCTCCCTCCCCCTCCATGCCGTCCTTCTCCTAACAGAACCTGTCCATCTCATCCTTTAGAAAGCCTCTCTACATCTCCAGTCATCCAGCCTAGAGTATTGTTGTTTACACACAACAGTGTTGGGATGTGTGTTGAAACGTCTCTATAGCAGAACTTCTGATCATTTTCTTGCCTTTTTAACATAACATTAATATTAAATACAAATGTCATCAGCAAAACAAAATTCACTGTTAAATGTTTTGTTCGCAGAATA
>NC_088229.1:73957763-73987763 GCF_036934945.1 Oncorhynchus masou masou
CAGCAGAGACCAACAGCAGAGACCAACAGCAGAGACTAATAGCATAGACTAACAGCAGACTAACAGCAGAGACTAACAGCAGAGACTAACAGCAGAGACTAACAGCAGTCTAACAGCAGAGACTAACAGCAGAGACTAACAGCAGAGACTAACAGCAGACTAACAGCAGAGACTAACAGCAGAGACTAAAAGCAGAGACTAACACCAGAGACTAACAGCAGAGACTAACAGCAGAAGACTAACAGCAGAGACTAACAGCAAACTAACAGCAGACTAACAGCAGAGACTAACAGCAGAGACTAACAGCTGACTAACAGCAGAGACTAACAGCAGAGACAAACAGCAGAGACTAACAGCAGAGACTAACAGCAGAGACTAACAGCAGACTAACAGCAGAGACTAACAGCAGAGACTAACAGCTGACTAACAGCAGAGACTAACAGCAGAGACTAACAGCAGAGACTAACACCAGAGACTAACAGCAGAGACTAACAGCAGAGACTAACAGCAGACTAACAGCAGACTAACAGCAGAGTGACCAGTGCTCTCTATCTCAATCTCTTTCTCTTTGCCACTCTCTCTTTCTTTCTCCCCCTATTGTGTCATTGTGTGTGTGTGTGTGTGTGTGTGTGTGTGTGTGTGTGTGTGTGTGTGTGTGTGTGTGTGTGTGTGTGTGTGTGTGTGTGTGTGTGTGTGTGTGTGTGTGTGTGTGTGTGTGTGTGTGTGTGTGTGTGTGTGTGTGTGTGTGTGTGTGTGTGAATGTGTTATTGTGGGTGTGTCCCTCCTTTTCACACAATGGAAGCTTCCAGCTCAGTTGCAGCGTGGCTAACCAGAGGTAAAGAATAGAGCCTATGAAATAGTGTGGGAACGTGTAGCTATTATAGCCCTCCCCTTTCCCTCTCTCTCTTTCTGTTTCTGTCTCTCTCTTTACCTCCTCTCCCTCTCTCTCTCCCCTTTCCCTCTCTCTCTTTCTGTTTCTGTCTCTCTCTCGACCTCTCCTCACTCCCTCTCTCCCTCTCTGTTTCCCTCTCTCTCTACCTCTCCTCCCTCTCTCTCTCTCTACCTCTCCTCCCTCCCTCTCTCCTTCTCTGTTTCCCTCTCTCTCTCTACCTCTCCTCCCTCCCTCTCAATTCAATTCAATTCAATTCAAGGGGCTTTATTGGCATGGGAAACTGTGTTAACATTGCCAAAGCAAGTAAGGTATATAATATATAAAGTGAAATAAACAATAAAAATTAACAGTAGACATCACACATACAGAAGTTTCAAAACAATAAAGACATTACAAATGTCATATTATATATATATATATACAGTGTTTTTACAATGTGCAAATGGTAAAGGACACCATAGATATGTGTTGTATTTACAATGGTGCGTGTTCTTCACTGGTTCTTTTCTCGTGGCAACAGGTCACAAATCTTGCTGCTCTGATGGCACACTGTGGAATTTCACCCAGTAGATATGGGAGTTTTTCAAAATTGGATTTGTTTTCTCTTTGTGGATCTGTGTAATCTGGGGAAATATGTCTCTCTAATATGGTCATACATTGGGCAGGAGGTTAGGAAGTGCAGCTCAGTTTCCACCTCTTTGTGGGCAGTGAGCACATAGCCTGTCTTCTCTTGAGAGCCATGTCTGCCCTCGGCCTTTCCCTAGCAAGGCTATGCTCGCTGAGTCTGTACATAGTCAAAGCTTTCCTTAACTGTCAGTCACAGTGGTCAGGTATTCTGCCGCTGTGTCTCTGTGTCAAATAGCATTCTAGTTTGCTCTGTTTTTTGTTAATTCTTTCCAGTGTGTCAAGTAAATATCTTTTTGTTTTCTCTGATTTGGTTGGGTCCCTGTCATGGGGCTCTGTCTGAACCTCCCTCCCTCCCTCCCCCTCCCTCTCTGTTTCTATAATGCTCATGTGAAATCTGTCTATATCTATCACACAAATGATAATACAACTGCCACCCTCCAATAGCATTTCTATACATTTAAAACAAAAAGATTGGCAAACATCAAATGACATAATTTCCACCAGTTTTGCGTCGTTTTGAACCCGAACATCAACGTACATTACATAGGAGACTTTCTTCCCAGAAAAGACAAGTGCATTATACTTTAGTAATGCCAACCCTGTCTCAGTCATCTCATCTCTACATTATCGAAGAGCCACTCTGCTGGAGCCCCAGGGACCAGAGATGCTTTGATGGAGATCTCAACTACCACTCTGTCTCATTAACTACCACTCTGTCTCACCACTACCTCTCTGTCTCTGTCTCAAAACTACCACTCTGTCTCTGTCTCACCACTACCACTCTGTCTCAGCAACTATCACTCTGTCTCTGTCTCAAAACTACCACTCTGTCTCATTAACTACCACTCTGTCTCACCACTACCTCTCTGTCTCTGTCTCAAAACTACCACTCTGTCTCACCACTACCACTCTGTCTCACCAACTACCACTCTGTCTCTGTCTCAAAACTACCACTCTGTCTCACCACTACTACTCTGTCTCTGTCTCACCACTAACACTTTGTCTCTGTCTCACCACTACCACTTTGTCTCACCACTACCACTCTGTCTCACCACTACCACTTTCTCTCACCACTACCACTCTGTCTCTGTCTCACCACTACCACTCTGTCTCTGTCTCACCACTACCACTCTGTCTCTGTCTCACCACTACCACTCTGTCTCACCACTACCACTCTGACTCACCACTACCACTCTGTCTCACCACTACCACTCTGACTCACCACTACCACTCTGTCTCACCACTACCACTCTGACTACCACCACTACCACTTTGTCTCACCACTACCACTCTGTCTCACCACTACCACTGTTTGTCTCACCACTACCACTCTGTCTCTGTCTCACCACTACCACTCTGTCTCTGTCTCACCACTACCACTCTGTCTCACCACTACCACTCTGTCTCTGTCTCACCACTACCACTCTGTCTCACCACTACCACTCTGTCTCACCACTACCACTCTGTCTCTGTCTCACCACTACCACTCTGTCTCACCACTACCACTCTGTCTCATCACTACCACTCTGTCTCACCACTACCACTCTGTCTCACCACTACCACTCTGTCTCTGTCTCATCACTACCACTCTGTCTCTGTCTCACCACTACCACTCTGTCTCTGTCTCACCACTACCACTCTGTCTCACCACTACCACTCTGTCTCATCACTACCACTCTGTCTCTGTCTCACCACTACCTCTCTGTCTCTGTCTCAAAACTACCACTCTGTCTCACCACTACCACTCTGTCTCACCAACTACCACTCTGTCTCTGTCTCAAAACTACCACTCTGTCTCACCACTAACACTTTGTTTCTGTCTCACCACTACCACTTTGTCTCACCACTACCACTCTGTCTCACCACTACCACTTTGTCTCACCACTACCACTCTGTCTCACCACTACCACACTGTCTCACCACTACCACTCTGTCTCTGTCTCACCACTACCACTCTGTCTCTGTCTCACCACTACCACTCTGTCTCACCACTACCACTCTGTATCTGTCTCACCACTACCACTCTGTCTCACCACTACCACACTGTCTCTCACCACTACCACTCTGTCTCTGTGTCACCACTACCACTCTGTCTCTGTCTCACCACTACCACTCTGTCTCACCACTACCACTCTGTCTCTGTCTCACCACTACCACTCTGTCTCACCACTACCACTCTGTCTCTGTCTCACACTACCACCACTCTGTCTCACCACTACCACTCTGTCTCACCACTACCACTCTGTCTCTGTCTCACCACTACCACTCTGTCTCACCACTATCACTCTGTCTCATCACTACCACTCTGTCTCTGTCTCACCACTACCACTCTGTCTCTGTCTCACCACTACCACTCTGTCTCTGTCTCACCACTACCACTCTCTGTCTCACCACTACCACTCTGTCTCACCACTACCACTCTGTCTCTGTCTCACCACTACCACTCTGTCTCACCACTACCACTCTGTCTCACCACTACCACTCTGTCTCTGTCTCACCACTACCACTCTGTCTCACCACTACCACTCTGTCTCTGTCTCACCACTACACTCTGTCTCATTAACTACCACTCTGTCTCTGTCTCATTCACCACTCTGTCTCTGTCTACTACCACTCTGTCTCACTACCACTACCACTCTGTCTCTGTCTCTCACCACTACCACTCTGTCTCACCACTACCACTCTGTCTCTGTCTCACCACTACCACTCTGTCTCACCACTACCACTCTGTCTCACCACTACCACTCTGTCTCTGTCACTCTGTCTCACCACTACCACTCTGTCTCTGTCTCACTACCACTCTGTCTCACCACTACCACTCTGTCTCTGTCTCACCACTACCACTCTGTCTCACCACTACCACTCTGTCTCTGTACCACTCTGTCTCACCACTACCACTCTGTCTCTGTCTCACCACTACCACTCTGTCTCTGTCTCTGTCTCACCACTACCACTCTGTCTCTGTCTCACCACTACCACTCTGTCTCTGTCTCACCACTCTGTCTCACCACTACCACTCTGTCTCTGTCTCACCACTACCACTCTGTCTGTCTCTGTCTCACCACTACCACTCTGTCTCTGTCTCACCACCACTCTGTCTCTGTCTCACCACTACCACTCTGTCTACCACTCTGTCTCTACCACTCTGTCTCACCACTACCACTCTGTCTCTGTCTCACCACTACCACTCTGTCTCTGTCTCACCACTACCACTCTGTCTCACCACTACCACTCTGTCTCTGTCTCACCACTACCACTCTGTCTCTGTCTCACCACTACCACTCTGTCTCACCACTACCACTCTGTCTCACCACTACCACTCTGTCTGACCACTACCACTCTGTCTCACCACTACCACTCTGTCTCACCACTACCACTCTGTGTCACCACTACCACTCTGTCTCACCACTACTCTGTCTCTGTCTCACCACTACCACTCTGTCTCACCACTACCACTCTGTCTCTGTCTCACCACTACCACTCTGTCTCACCACCACACCACTACCACTCTGTCTCACCACTACTACTCTGTCTCTGTCTCACCACTACCACTCTGTCTCTGTCTCACCACTACCACTCTGTCTCACCACTCTGTCTCACCACTACCACTCTGTCTCTGTCTCACCACTACCACTCTGTCTGACCAAACAACAGAGAAGATTCAGCCTTTCTATTTGTTATGAGTCTTTCTGTCATATTCATGTTTCCTGTCCGCCTCTATTGTGTGTGTGTGTGTGTGTGTGTGTGTGTGTGTGTGTGTGTGTGTGTGTGTGTGTGTGTGTGTGTGTGTGTGTGTGTGTGTGTGTGTGTGTGTGTGTGAGTGAGTGAGTGAGTGAGTGAGTGAGTGAGTGAGTGAGTGAGTGAGTGAGTGAGTGAGTGAGTGAGAGAGTGAGATATGTATATCATCTACCTTACTTGCTTTGGCAATGTTAACACATGTTTCCCATGCCAATAAAGCCCTTGAATTGAATTGAGAGAGAGAGAGAGAGAGAGAGAGAGAGAGAGAGAGAGAGAGAGAGAGAGAGAGAGAGAGAGAGAGAGAGAGAGAGAGAGAGAGAGAGAGAGAGAGAGAGAGAGAGAGAGAGAGAGACAGAGAGAGAGAGAGAGAGAGAGAGAGAGAGAGAGAGAGAGAGAGAGAGAGAGAGAGAGAGAGAGAGAGAGAGACAGAGAGAGAGAGAGAGAGAGAGAGAGAGAGAGAGAGAGAGAGAGAGAGAGACAGAGAGAGACAGAGAGAGAGAGAGAGAGAGAGAGAGAGAGAGAGAGAGAGAGAGAGAGAGAGAGAGAGAGAGAGAGAGAGAGAGAGAGAGAGAGAGAGAGACAGAGAGAGAGAGAGAGAGAGAGAGAGAGAGAGAGAGAGAGAGAGAGAGAGAGAGAGAGAGAGAGAGAGAGAGAGAGAGAGAGAGAGATAGAGAGATAGAGAGAGAGAGAGAGAGAGAGAGAGAGAGAGAGAGTGGAGAGAGGGAGAGAGAGAGAGAGAGAGAGAGAGAGAGAGAGAGAGAGAGAGAGAGAGAGAGAGAGAGAGAGAGAGAGAGAGAGAGAGAGAGAGAGAGAGAGAGAGACAGAGAGAGAGAGAAGAGAGAGAGAGAGAGAGAGAGAGAGAGAGACAGACAGAGAGAGAGCAGAAGAGAGAGAGAGAGAGAGAGAGAAGAGAGAGAGATAATGGGTCCAATCATCACAATCCCCAGTCCATCGTATCTAATTGCTGTGGATTAGTAAGTTCACCCATCTCACACACACGATCACTGCCCATTCATTGGATAGAAGCAGTGGAATACTGGGAAAGTAGACAGTCTGAAATATGAGAAATACTGGTCCATTGTAGACTCCTGGGAAAGTAGTGTAGAATGACTGAGAAACCCTGAACTCGCAGTGTCTGGAATTACACCAGGAATTTGACAAGTTTCAGGTCATGCAGCTCTACCTGCATAAACAAGGATCCAGTCCCTCAAATCATCACACTCATCCCAGTCCAATCATCACACTCATCCCAGTCCAATCGTCACACTCATCCCAGTCCAATCATCACACTCATCCCAGTCCAATCATCACACTCATCCCTGTCCAATCATCACACTCATCCCAGTCCAATCATCACACTCATCCCAGTCCAATCATCACACTCATCCCAGTCCAATCATCACACTCATCCCAGTCCAATCATCACACTCATCCCTGTCCAATCATCACACTCATCCCAGTCCAATCATCACACTCATCCCAGTCCAATCATCACACTCATCCCAGTCCAATCATCACACTCATCCCAGTCCAATCATCACACTCATCCCAGTCCAATCATCACACTCATCCCAGTCCAATCATCACACTCATCCCAGTCCAATCATCACACTCATCCCAGTCAGACCTATTAACACACCTTACACATATTGATACAACTCATGGGTCTAATCCTGAATGCTGATTGGTTAAAACCTCATTCCAGCCGGTGTCTATTCCACAAGTCCAATTACCACCGGTCTAAATCTATGATGTTAAAATGCCTATTTACTCTGTTCCATCTGACTGTGCAACCCACTGTCTCATCAGTGGTATAAAAGTCTTGAAATTGTCCTACTTGAGTAAATGTAAAGATACCTTAATAGAAAATGACTCCAGTTATCATGAAAGTCATACCCAGTAAAAATAACTCATCCCAGTCTAAAATCATCAAAATTATAGGGAATTGCTAAAAATGTACTTAAATATCAAAAGTAAAATGATAAAACATTTCAAATTATAATTTGCATTAGTTTTTTGGGGGGGGACAGATAGTCCAGGGATAGATTTATGGCAGATCAATCATCAGGGATCACCAGTCCAATCATCACACTCATCCCAGTTTATGAGACCATCCAGATCCAATCATCACAGGGATGACCAGGGATGTTCTCTGTTTAGTGAGACTCATCCCAGATCAATCAGGGATCATCCCAGTCCAGATCATCTCTGTTTAGTGATCCAGTCCAATCATCAGGCAGTAGGGATGACCAGGGATGTTCTCATTTTAGTGATCCTCCAGATCAGAGGCAGTAGGGATGACCAGAGAACATCACTGTTCATGAGTCCAATCATCAGACTCATCCCAGTCAATCAATCATGGGGATTTCTCATCCCAGTCCAAATCCTCATCCCAGTCCAATCATCACACTCATCCCAAAAATCATCACACTCATCCCAGTCAGGTAGTCAAGTAACAGTATTTTGGTTGTCAAAAATCACACTATCCCAGTGGACCTATTAACAAAACATATTGATACTGAATGCATTGGTTCCAGCCGGTGTCTATTCCACAAGTAAAAGTAGGCTAAAGCTATGATGTTAAAATGTAGAGTTACTGTTCCATCTGAAATAGTAGAGTTACTATGCCATCAGTGGTGAAATAGTAGAAAGTTACTTGAGTAAATGTAAAGTTACTATGCCAGGTGAAATGACTCAGAGTTATTATGAAGGTGAAATAGTAAAATACTACTTGAATGAAAAGTAAGAGTTAAAATTATAGGTGAATTGCTAAAAATTACTTAAATATCAGGTGAAAAGTAGAGTAAAACATTTCAAAGGTAATTTGCATTACTATACCAGGGACAGATAGTAGGGATAGATTTATGCCAGGTGAGGCAGTAGGGATGACCAGGTGAAATAGTAGAGTTGTTATGCCAGGTGAAATAGATCAGAGTTAGTAGCCAGGTGAAATAGTAGAGTTCTCTGTTTAGTGAGAAATAGTAGAGTTAATATGCCAGGTGAAATAGTTAGAGTTTATGCCAGGTGAAATAGTAGAGTTACTATGACCAGGTGATAGAGTTACTCTGCCAGGTGAAATAGTAGAGTTACTATGACCAGGTGAAATAGTAGAGTTACTAGTCCAGGTGAAATAGTAGAGTTACTATGACCAGGTGAAATAGTAGAGTTAGTTATGCCAGGTGAAATAGTAGGAGTTACTATGCCAGGTGAAATAGTAGAGTTACTATACCAGGTGAAATAGTAGAGTTACCAGGGATGCCAGGTGAAATAGTAGAGTTACTATGCCAGGTGAAATAGTAGAGATACTAGCCAGGGCAGTACTATGACCAGGTGAAATAGTAGAGTTACTATGCCAGGTGAAATAGTAGAGTTACTATACCAGGTGATAGTAGAGTTACTATTTAGTGAGTCCTCCAGATCAGAGGCAGTAGGGATGACCAGGGATGTTCTCTGTTTATGACCAGGTGAAATAGTAGAGTTACTATGCCAGGTGAAATAGTAGAGTTACTATGCCAGGTGAAATAGTAGAGTTTTTATGCCAGGTGAAATAGTAGAGTTACATACATTATTGCCAGGTGAAATAGTAGAGTTACTATACCAGGTGAAATAGTAGAGTTATTATGCCAGGTGAAATAGTAGAGTTACTATACCAGGTGAAATAGTAGAGTTACTATGCCAGGTGAAATAGTAGAGTTACTATGCCAGGTGAAATAGTAGAGTTACTATGCCAGGTGAAATAGTAGAGTTACTATGCCAGGTGAAATAGTAGAGTTACTATGCCAGGTGAAATAGTAGAGTTACTATGCCAGGTGAAATAGTAGAGTTACTATGCCAGGTGAAATAGTAGAGTTACTATGCCAGGTGAAATAGTAGAGTTACTATGCCAGGTGAAATAGTAGAGTTACTATGCCAGGTGAAATAGTAGAGTTACTATGCCAGGTGAAATAGTAGAGTTACTATGCCAGGTGAAATAGTAGAGTTACTATGCCAGGTGAAATAGTAGAGTTACTATGCCAGGTGAAATAGTAGAGTTACTATGCCAGGTGAAATAGTAGAGTTACTATGCCAGGTGAAATAGTAGAGTTACTATGCCAGGTGAAATAGTAGAGTTACTATACCAGGTGAAAAATAGTATTGTTGAGATTACTATGCCAGGTGAAATAGTAGAGTTACTATACCAGGTGAAATAGTAGAGTTATTATGCCAGGTGAAATAGTAGAGTTACTATGCCAGGTGAAATAGTAGAGTTACTATGCCAGGTGAAATAGATACAGAACCTAAAGACTGAACGACTGGGTCGCGTCCATAGATACAGAACCTAAAGACTGAACGACTGGGTCACGTCCATAGATACAGAACCTAAAGACTGAACGACTGGGTCGCGTCCATAGATACAGAACCTAAAGACTGAACAACTGGGTCGCGTCCATAGATACAGAACCTAAAGACTGAACGACTGGGTCGCGTCCATAGATACAGAACCTAAAGACTGAACGACTGGGTCGCGTCCATAGATACAGAACCTAAAGACTGAACGACTGGGTCGCGTCCATAGATACAGAACCTAAAGACTGAACAACTGGGTCGCGTCCATAGATATCCATGAAATATATCCCACTAAACCTCAACCAACAGTTATAGAGCTAACAGGAGAGAGAGTGAGAAATATAAATATATCCCAAAATAAAGACTACCAACAGTTAGAGACCTAACAGGAGAGAGAGCCATGAAATACAGAACCTAAAGACTGAACAGTTAGAGAGCTAACAGGAGATAGATACAGAACCTAAAACTGATATCCCACTAAATCCCTCCAGTAGATACAGAACCTAAAGACTGAACAACTGGGGAGTCCATAGATACAGAACCTAAAACTGAATCCGAGTAAATCCCTCCAGTAGATACCAGAACCTAAAGACTGAACAGGAGAGAGAGTCCATAGATACAGAACCTAAAACTCGACTCTGTCGCTACCATAGATACAGAACCTAAAGACTGAGGGAGCTGAGAAATATGAAATATATCCCACTAAATCCCTCTCAGTCTACCAACAGTTACTAGAGCTAACAGGAGAGAGAGAGATGAGAAATATATCCCACTGAAAACTGGGTCAGTCTACCAACAGTTATAGAAGCTAACAGAGAGAGGAGCTGAGAAATATGAAATATATCCCACAAATCCCTCTCAATCTACCAACAGTTAGAGAGCTAACTGGAGAGAGATAGATACAGAAATATTAAATATATCCGACTAAATCCCTCTCAGTCTACCAACAGTTAGAGAGCTAACAGGAGAGAGGGATAGATGATAAATATGAAATATATCCCACTAAATCCCTCTCAATCTACCAACAGTTAGAGAGCTAACAGGAGAGAGAGAGAGAGAGATGAGAAATATGAAATATATCCCACTAAATCCCTCTCAGTCTACCAACAGTTATAGAGCTAACAGGAGAGAGAGAGCTGAGAAATATGAAATATATCCCACTAAATCCCTCTGTCTACCAACAGTTAGAGAGCTAACAGGAGAGAGAGAGCTGAGGCTTATGTCAGCTGTCTTATTCGTCTCTCAAAGAGCTACAGAACCTAAAGACTGGTTCACCTCTCTGGCAACTGAACTGATAGTCTGAAGGAGCCTATGGCAGGAACTTGGGTAGTTCATATCCCATAAACCCTCTCACAGAACTGCTATCTTGTGGAAGGATGAAACAAGTTCAGGGCTTACATTTTTAAAATGTTTATCTATGTTCATAATGTATTGTTCAGTGTATTGTAGTGAACCGTCATTTAAATATTTCTCTCATCACCCGAGTGGTAGTTTTAATCAAAGCCTTATTCAGTGTCTCTAGTATTCAGTTGTTCTCAGAGTTTATACCCTCCAACACCTGCACAACGACAGTTAACCCTTTCATTAACCTTAACCGTAGCCCTACTCAGTGGTCTTGTTAAGGCACAGCAGCTCAGCGTCTTGTGGTTAGAGGAACCCTGGTTCAATCCCAAAGACTGTTAAAATGGGACATCTGGCTGTTATCGGGATGTGGATTGGGGGTAAGGCCCTGTGGTAGACTAGTGTCCTGTCCAGGGTGTCCTGGTACATCAATTGTCTCAATACAGAAACAGGAGATAGACTGAGTGTCCTAGTTAAATAAATGTTCATTACAAAATAGATAGACTAGTGTCCTGTCCAGGGTGGTGTAAATGTGTTAACAGAAACAGGTGAAGTGGGTCCAGGGGTGGTACATCAAAGCTGTCTCACTAAACCAGTAACAGGAGATACCGCCTACTAGTGTCCTGTCCAGGGTGTCCTAAGATCACCAAGCTGTCTCACTTAGATAAAGAGTAACAGGAGATAGACTAAATGTCCTGTCCAGGGGGTGTCTACATCAAGCTGTCTCACTACAGAAACAGGAGATAGACTAGTGCTGAGAAATATGAAATATATCCAGGGGGTGACCTGGTACATCAGCTGTCTCACCAACAGAAACAGAGATAGACTAGTGTCCTGTCCAGGGGTGTCCTGGTACAAAGCTGTCTCACTACAGAAACAGGAGATAGACTAGTGTCCTGTCCAGGGGTGTCCTGGTACATCAAGCTGTCTCACTACAGCTAACAGGAGATAGACTAGTGTCCTGTCCAGGGGGTGTCCTGTACAAAGCTGTCTCCCAGAAACAGGAGATAAATGTCCTGTCCAGGGGGTGTCCTACCAAGCTGTTATACAGAAACAGGAGATAGACTAGTGTCCTGTCCAGGGGGTGACCTGGTACATCAAGCTGTCTCACTACAGAAACAGGAGATAAATCCCTCTCCAGGGGGTGTCTACCAACAGTTACTAGAGCTAACAGGAGAGAGGGGTGAGAGAGCTGAGAAATATGAAATATATCACAGGAGATAAATCCCTCTCAGGGGGTGTCTACCAACAGTTATACAGAAACAGGAGATAGACTAGTGTCCTGTCCAGGGGTGACCTGGTACATCAAATGTATCACTACAGAAACAGGAGATAGAAGTGTCCTGTCCAGGGGTGTCTACCAACTGTTCACTACAGAAACAGGAGATAGAGAGTGTCCTGTCCAAATATGTACATCAAGCTGTCTCACTACAGAAACAGGAGATAGAAGTGTCCTGTCCAGGGGGTGTCCTCTAAATCAACTGTCTCAGACAGAAACAGGAGATAGACTAGTGTCCTGTACATCAAGCTGTATCCCAGAAACAGGAGATAAATGTCCTGTCCAGTCTACCAACAGTCTCACTAGAGAAACAGGAGATAGACTAGTGTCCTGTCCAGGGGGTGTCCTGAAATATATACTAAATCCCTCTGTCTACCAACAGTTACAGAAACAGGAGATAGACTAGGTCCTGTCCAGGGGGTGTCAGCTGTCTCAAGCTGTCTCACTACAGAAAAGAGCTAGATGGGCCTGTCCAGGGGTTCTGTTCAAGCTGTCTCACTCAGAAACAGGAGTCTGTCTGTATGTCTAGAGCCTAGAAACAGGAGATAGTGTCCTGTCCAGGGGGTGTCCTGGTACATCCCTGTTCATACAGAAACAGGAGATAGACAGAGTTCCTATCCTGGGGTGTCCTGTACATCAAGCTGTTCAACTTACAGAAACAAATGTTTATCTATGTTCTTAATCAAGCTGTTCAGTGAAATTGTAGTGAAGTGTCCTGTCCATTTAAATATTTCTCTCATCACCCAGAAAGTGGTAGTTTTAATCAAAGTCCTTATTCAGTGTCTCTAGTACATCAAGTTGTTCAGAAACAGAGATTTATAGTGTCCTGTCCGACACCTGCATCAAGCTGTTCACTTACAGAAACAGGAGATAGACTAGTGTCCTGTCCAGGGGGTGTCCTTGTACATCAAGCTGTCTCCTACAGAAACAGGAGATAGACTAGTGTCCTGAGTGGGTGCCCTGAGTTCAATCCCAAAGAAACAGGAGAAATGGGACTGTCCTGTACATCAAGCTGTTACAGGATATGGATTGTGGGGTAAACAGGAGATAGACTAGTGTCCTGTCCAGGGGGTGTCCTGGTACATCAAGCTGTCTCACTACAGAAACAGGAGATAGACTAGTGTCCCGTCCAGGGGTGTCCTGGTACATCAAGCTGTCTCACTACAGAAACAGGAGATAGACTAGTGTCCTGTCCAGGGGGTGTCCTGTACATCAAGCTGTCTCACTACAGAAACAGGAGATAGACTAGTGTCCTGTCCAGGGGTGTCCTGGTACATCAAGCTGTCTCACTACAGAAACAGGAGATAGACTAGTGTCCTGTCCAGGGGGTGTCCTGTACATCAAGCTGTCTCACTACAGAAACAGGAGATAGACTAGTGTCCTGTCCTGTACAGAAACAGGAGATAGACAGTGTCCTGTCCAGGGGGTGTCCTGGTACATCAAGCTGTCTCCCTACAGAAACAGGAGATAGACTAGTGTCCTGTCCAGGGGGTGTCCTGGTACATCAAGCTGTCTCACTACAGAAACAGGAGATAGACTAGTGTCCTGTCCAGGGGGTGTCCTGGTACATCAAGCTGTCTCATTACAGAAACAGGAGATAGATAGACTAGTGTCCTGTCCAGGGGGTGTCCTGGTACATCAAGCTGTCTCATTACAGAAACAGGAGAGATAGACTAGTGTCCTGTCCAGGGGGTGTCCTGGTACATCAAGCTGTCTCATTACAGAAACAGGAGATAGATAGACTAGTGTCCTGTCCAGGGGGTGTCCTGGTACATCAAGCTGTCTCATTACAGGAGATAGATAGACTAGTGTCCTGTCCAGGGGGTGTCCTGGTACATCAAGCTGTCTCACTACAGAAACAGGAGATAGATAGACTAGTGTCCTGTCCAGGGGGTGTCCTGGTACATCAAGCTGTCTCATTACAGGAGATAGATAGACTAGTGTCCTGTCCAGGGGGTGTCCTGGTACATCAAGCTGTCTCACTACAGAAACAGGAGATAGACTAGTGTCCTGTCCAGGGGGTGTCCTGGTACATCAAGCTGTCTCACTACAGAAACAGGAGATAGACTAGTGTCCTGTCCAGGGGGTGTCCTGGTACATCAAGCTGTCTCACTACAGAAACAGGAGATAGACTAGTGTCCTGTCCAGGGGGTGTCCTGGTACATCAAGCTGTCTCACTACAGAAACAGGAGATAGACTAGTGTCCTGTCCAGGGGTGTCCTGGTACATCAAGCTGTCTCACTACAGAAACAGGAGATAGACTAGTGTCCTGTCCAGGGGTGTCCTGGTACATCAAGCTGTCTCACTACAGAAACAGGAGATAGACTAGTGTCCTGTCCAGGGGGTGACCTGGTACATCAAGCTGTCTCACTACAGAAACAGGAGATAGACTAGTGTCCTGTCCAGGGGGTGTCCTGGTACATCAAGCTGTCTCACTACAGAAACAGGAGATAGACTAGTGTCCTGTCCAGGGGGTGTCCTGGTACATCAAGCTGTCTCACTACAGAAACAGGAGATAGACTAGTGTCCAGGGGGTGACCTGGTACATCAAGCTGTCTCACTACAGAAACAGGAGATAGACTAGTGTCCAGGGGGTGTCCTGGTACATCAAGCTGTCTCACTACAGAAACAGGAGATAGACTAGTGTCCTGTCCAGGGGGTGTCCTGGTACATCAAGCTGTCTCTCTACAGAAACAGGAGATAGACTAGTGTCCTGTCCAGGGGGTGTCCTGGTACATCAAGCTGTCTCTCTACAGAAACAGGAGATAGACTAGTGTCCTGTCCAGGGGGTGTCCTGGTACATCAAGCTGTCTCTCTACAGAAACAGGAGATAGACTAGTGTCCTGTCCAGGGGGTGTCCTGGTACATCAAGCTGTCTCACTACAGAAACAGGAGATAGACTAGTGTCCTGTCCAGGGGGTGTCCTGGTACATCAAGCTGTCTCACTACAGAAACAGGAGATAGACTAGTGTCCTGTCCAGGGGGTGTCCTGGTACATCAAGCTGTCTCACTACAGAAACAGGAGATAGACTAGTGTCCTGTCCAGGGGGTGTCCTGGTACATCAAGCTGTCTCTCTACAGAAACAGGAGATAGACTAGTGTCCTGTCCAGGGGGTGTCCTGGTACATCAGAAACAGGAGATAGACTAGTGTCCTGTCCAGGGGGTGTCCTGGTACATCAAGCTGTCTCACTACAGAAACAGGAGATAGACTAGTGTCCTGTCCAGGGGGTGTCCTGGTACATCAAGCTGTCTCACTACAGAAACAGGAGATAGACTAGTGTCCTGTCCAGGGGGTGTCCTGGTACATCAAGCTGTCTCACTACAGAAACAGGAGATAGACTAGTGTCCTGTCCAGGGGTGTCCTGGTACATCAAGCTGTCTCACTACAGAAACAGGAGATAGACTAGTGTCCTGTCCAGGGGGTGTCCTGGTACATCAAGCTGTCTCACTACAGAAACAGGAGATAGACTAGTGTCCTGTCCAGGGGGTGTCCTGGTACATCAAGCTGTCTCACTACAGAAACAGGAGATAGACTAGTGTGTCCAGGGGGTGTCCTGGTACATCAAGCTGTCTCACTACAGAAACAGGAGATAGACTAGTGTCCTGTCCAGGGGGTGTCCTGGTACATCAAGCTGTCTCACACAGCCCCTACTACAGAAACAGGAGATAGACTAGTGTCCTGTCCAGGGGGTGTCCTGGTACATCAAGCTGTCTCACTACAGAAACAGGAGATAGACTAGTGTCCTGTCCAGGGGGTGTCCTGGTACATCAAGCTGTCTCTCTACAGAAACAGGAGATAGACTAGTGTCCTGTCCAGGGGGTGTCCTGGTACATCAAGCTGTCTCACTACAGAAACAGGAGATAGACTAGTGTCCTGTCCAGGGGGTGTCCTGGTACATCAAGCTGTCTCACTACAGAAACAGGAGATAGACTAGTGTCCTGTCCAGGGGGTGTCCTGGTACATCAAGCTGTCTCACTACAGAAACAGGAGATAGACTAGTGTCCTGTCCAGGGGGTGTCCTGGTACATCAAGCTGTCTCACTACAGAAACAGGAGATAGACTAGTGTCCTGTCCAGGGGGTGTCCTGGTACATCAGGAGAAGCTGTCTCTCTACAGAAACAGGAGATAGACTAGTGTCCTGTCCAGGGGTGTCCTGGTACATCAAGCTGTCTCACTACAGAAACAGGAGATAGACTAGTGTCCTGTCCAGGGGGTGTCCTGGTACATCAAGCTGTCTCCTACAGAAACAGGAGATAGACTAGTGTCCTGTCCAGGGGTGTCCTGGTACATCAAGCTGTCTCACTACAGAAACAGGAGATAGACTAGTGTCCTGTCCAGGGGGTGTCCTGGTACATCAAGCTGTCTCACTACAGAAACAGGAGATAGACTAGTGTCCTGTCCAGGGGGTGTCCTGGTACATCAAGCTGTCTCTACAGAAACAGGAGATAGACTAGTGTCCTGTCCAGGGGGTGTCCTGGTACATCAAGCTGTCTCTCTACAGAAACAGGAGATAGACTAGTGTCCTGTCCAGGGGGTGTCCTGGTACATCAAGCTGTCTCACTACAGAAACAGGAGATAGACTAGTGTCCTGTCCAGGGGGTGTCCTGGTACATCAAGCTGTCTCACTACAGAAACAGGAGATAGACTAGTGTCCTGTCCAGGGGGTGTCCTGGTACATCAAGCTGTCTCACTACAGTAACAGGAGATAGGCTAGTGTCCTGTCCAGGGGTGTCCTGGTACATCAAGCTGTCTCACTACAGTAACAGGAGATAGGCTAGTGTCCTGTCCAGGGGGTGTCCTGGTACATCAAGCTGTCTCACTACAGAAACAGGAGATAGAGTGTCCTGTCCAGGGGGTGTCCTGGTACATCAAGCTGTCTCACTACAGAAACAGGAGATAGACTAGTGTCCTGTCCAGGGGGTGTCCTGGTACATCAAGCTGTCTCACTACAGAAACAGGAGATAGACTAGTGTCCTGTCCAGGGGGTGTCCTGGTACATCAAGCTGTCTCACTACAGAAACAGGAGATAGACTAGTGTCCTGTCCAGGGGTGTCCTGGTACATCAAGCTGTCTCTACAGAGACAGGAGATAGACTAGTGTCCTGTCCAGGGGGTGTCCTGGTACATCAAGCTGTCTCACTACAGAAACAGGAGATAGACTAGTGTCCTGTCCAGGGGGTGTCCTGGTACATCAAGCTGTCTCACTACAGAAACAGGAGATAGACTAGTGTCCTGTCCAGGGGGTGTCCTGGTACATCAAGCTGTCTCACTACAGAAACAGGAGATAGACTAGTGTCCTGTCCAGGGGGTGTCCTGGTACATCAAGCTGTCTCACTACAGAAACAGGAGATAGACTAGTGTCCTGTCTAGGGGGTGTCCTGGTACATCAAGCTGTCCCTCTACAGAAACAGGAGATAGACTAGTGTCCTGTCCAGGGGGTGTCCTGGTACATCAAGCTGTCTCACTACCTATTTATCTCCCTAGACTCTGTCGCTGATATGTGTTTCTCTCCC
Organism: Oncorhynchus masou masou; assembly: GCF_036934945.1. Taxonomy (NCBI): domain Eukaryota; kingdom Metazoa; phylum Chordata; class Actinopteri; order Salmoniformes; family Salmonidae; genus Oncorhynchus; species Oncorhynchus masou. The sequence goes on from NC_088229.1 coordinate 73,975,481, forward strand.
AAGTCACTGTGTCTCTTCAATTACAATAATTATAGATATGATCCTCCCCTCTACAGCCAATGGCAGGGCTACTCCTTCCTCCTCTCTTCCACAGCCAATAGCAGGGCTCCTTGTTGCTACCCTCTGGGCTCTGCTTCCCTCTCTGCTTCTATTCTATTTACACATCATCATAAATAATAGCTACTGCCGCTGCACCACTCTCCACTAGCCTGCAGTGCTGTATTCCCTGGGCTCTGTTTTCACAAGGAGAAGGGGGTTATTATGAGTGTCTGTATGCCAAGTTCATTCAGCTCTGCCCCCAGTATACAACTAAAAAAGAACAGATAGAACTATAATTCTGTAAAATCTCTAAGATGTAAGACTCTTCTCTAAAACATATATATATATGTGTGTGTGTGTGTGTGTGTGTGTGTGTGTGTGTGTGTGTGTGTGTGTGTGTGTGTGTGTGTGTGTGTGTGTGTGTGTGTGTGTGTGTGTGTGTGTGTGTGTGTGTGTGTGTGTGTGTGTGTGTGTGTGTGTGTGTGTGTGTGTGTGTGTGTGTGTGTGTGTGGTTTTCATAGATGTATGAATGCCAGATAGGATTTAGAGGTACTACAATTACAGGCTTACAGTATGTTGTTATAATCTCCACCCGGCAGAGCCAGAAGAGGACTGGCCACCCCTCATAGCCTGGATACGGCACATTTAGAAGAGGACTGGCCACAAGCCTGGTTCCTCTCTACAGGCTTACAGTATGACTGGTTATGGTTTCTCCACCCGGCACAGCTAGAAGAGGACTGGCCACCCCTCAGAGCCTGGTTCCTCTCTACACGGCACAGCCAGAAGAGGACTGGCCATCCCTCAGAGCCTGGTTCCTCTCTACACGGCACAGCTAGAAGAGGACTGGCCCAGCCTGGTTCCTCTCTACCCGGCACAGCCAGAAGAGGACTGGAGCCTGGTTCCTCTCTACCCGGCACAGCTAGAAGAGGACTGTCCACCCCTCAGAGCCTGGTTCCTCTCTACCCGGCACAGCCAGAAGAGGACTGTCCACCCCTCATAGCCTGGTTCCTCTCTACCCGGCACAGCCAGAAGAGGACTGTCCACCCCTCAGAGCCTGGTTCCTCTCTACCCGGCACAGCCAGAAGAGGACTGTCCACCCCTCATAGCCTGGTTCCTCTCTACCCGGCACAGCTAGAAGAGGACTGGCCACCCCTCATAGCCTGGTTCCTCTCTACCCAGCACAGCCAGAAGAGGACTGGCCACCCCTCAAAGCCTCCTCTCTAGGTTTCTTCCTAGGTTCCCGGCCTTTCTAGGAAACTTCTACACCTGCATAGCTTGCTGTTTGGGGTTTTAGGCTGGGTTTCTGTACACCACTTTGCTGATATCAGCTGATGTACGAAGGGCTATATGAATACATTTGATTTGAGTACATGACATACGCAACAACAACAAAAAACGTTGAAAAGCCACGATATGTAACATTTTCGGGCGACCTGACAAAATTCGCATAGAAATCTGAGTTATAGATCTGTCATTCTCATTGACAGCAAGTCTAAGACATCGTAGATCTGTTCTATGCGCTCTGTTTCTATGCTTCCCCCATTTCTCCAGCTTTATAGATCTGTCTTTTACTTGTTTTTGTGTCTTTTACTTGTGGCTTCAGATGAAACACAAATTATGAACAAAAAATGTAAACATGCAACAATTTCACTGATTTTACTGAAGTTACAATTCATATAAAGGAAATCAGTCAATTGAAATAAATTAATTGGGCCCTAATCTATGGATTTAACATGACTGGGAATACAGATGTGCATCTGATGGTCACAGATTCTTTAAGAAAATTGGCCATCACATGGTATTTTTTTCATTGTAAATAAGAATTGGTTCTTAACTGACTTTAAAAAAATATATGTATTTTTTTCATTGTGTTCAAATTGCCATAGATAAAATGCAATTATGCCTGCCCATACCATATCCCCATCCCCATCCCCACTCTGTTCACAATGTTGACATCAGCAAACCGCTCCACACCATACATGTGGTCTGCAGTTGTGAGATCGGTTGGAGGTGCTGCAAAATTCTCTAAAACAACGTAGGAGCCGGCTTATGGTAGAGAAAGGAACATTCAAATCTCTGGCAAGAGCTCTGGTGGACCTTCCTGCAGTCAGCATTTTGCATCCTCCCTCAAAACTTGAGACATCTGTGGCATTGTGATGTGTGACAAAATTGTACATTTCCGTGGCTTTTTTTTTTGTACTCAGCACAAGGTGCACCTGTGTAATGATCATTAATCAGCCTCTTGATATGACACACCTGTCAGGTGCATGGATCTTGGCAAAGGTGAAATGGATGAAAAAACATTTTTGCACAACATTTGAGAGAAATAAGCTTTTTGTGTACATGGGCAAGAACATTTATAAATGTATTTTCTGCTCCTAAAATGTTTTACATTTATATTTGTGTTCAGTGTATTTCACAGCGGTTTAAATGGTACTGAATTTTAGCATCCAGGAAATGGCGTAGCGATTTATGGATACCGTAGTGCATCTTTAATATATAGTAGTGGATGAGATGGACTGATGAGGTAAACTACATGATCAAAGGTATGTGGACACCTGCTCGTCAAACATCTCATTCCCAAATTCATGGGCATTAATATAACAGCCTCCAACTCTTCTGAGAAGGATTTTTATGCGCTTCAGCGGTTCTTTTCCATGATCTTGTGTGGTCTACCACTTCACGGCTAAGCCGTTGTTGCTCCTCGACGTTTCCACTTCACAATAACAGCACTTAGAGTTTACCAGGGCAGAAATGTAATGAACTTCCTTTTTCGGAAAGGTGGCATCCTAGGACGGTACCACGTTAAAAGTCATTTGCCTGCCAATGTTTGACTATTTTTTCATTTATTTTACCTTTATTTAACCAGGCAAGTCAGTTAAGGACAAATTCCTATTTTCAATGGCGGCCTAGGAACAGTGGGTTAACTGCCTGTTCAGGAGCTGAACGACAGATTTGTACCTTGTCAGCTTGGGGATTTGAACTTGCAACCTTCTGGTTGCTAGTCTAACGCTCTAACCACTAGGCTACCCTGCCTCCCCACTATGGACATTGCACGGCTGTGTGCTCCATTTTATACACCTGTCAGCAACGGGTGTGGCTGAAATAGCCGAATCCACTCATTTGAAGGGGTGTCCACATACTTTTGTATATATAGTGTATGTCTTACCTGGTGATTGTCTATGCACACTGCACCATAGAAATAGAATGGTTTTACACCCTGTTTTGCTCCTATAGGTACACCCTCAATGGCTGCCAGTCCACCCATGACGCCATCATCATTTTGAATGGGAAAACCCAACCTATGGATTGTGTTTCTATGTTATGCACCACCTAACTGCGTAGGGCAGACAGCAGGGTGCAGAGAGAGACGGACTGTGAATACTGTGACAGTATTGAAATGACATCATTGGGGTCATTACCTGCCCTCTGCTGGTGGAATGTGGAAGTGCACGATGGAAAAAACACGATTACAAGGCATTATGTACTTATCAAGTCAACGCACACACACACACACACACACACACACACACACACACACACACACACACACACACACACACACACACACACACACACACACACACACACACACACACACACACACACACACACACACACACACACACACACACACTTTCATTCATGTGGGGGCCTAAATTTGTTTTTCCATTCAAAATAGTATAATCCCTAACCTACCCTAACACTATACCCTATACCCTAACCCTATACCCTAACCCTATACCCTATGCCCTAACCCTATACCCTAACACTATACCCTATACCCTAACCTAACCCTATACCCTAACCCTATACCCTAACCCTATAACCCTATACCCTAACTTTATACTCTAACCCTATACCCTAACCATATAAACCTATACACACTAACCCTATACCCTAACCCTATACCCTATACCCTAACCATATAAACACTATACCCTATACCCTATACACTAACCCTATACCCTATACCCTATACCCTAACCCTATACCCTAACCCTATACCCTATACCCTTACCCTATACCCTAACCTAACCCTATACCCTAACACTATACCCTATACCCTAACACTATACCCTAACCCTATACCCTATACCCTAACACTATACCCTATACTCTAACCCTATACCCTAAACCTATACCCTAACCCTATACATAACCCTATACCCTAACACTATAACCCTATACCCTAAAACCTATACCCTAACCCTATACCCTAACCCTATACCCTAACCCTATACCCTAACCCTATACCCTAACCCTATACCCTAACCCTAACCCTATACCCTAACCCTATACCCTATACCCTAACCCTAACCCTAACCCTATACCCTAACCCTATACCCTATACCCTAACCCTAACACCCTATACCCTATACCCTATACCCTATACCCTTTATCACCCCAGTGTTAATCTGCTAACCCGATACCCCTAACCCTATTTTTTAATCCTATACCCTATACCCACACAATGTAAATAGACTCCCTTTTTTTCTAACCCTGTGTTATTGACTTGTTAACCCTTTACTCCATGTGTAACTCTGTCCTTGTCTGTTCACACTGCTATACCTTAATCTTGGCCAGGTCGCACCCTATGCAAATGAGAACTTGTTCTCAACTAGCCTACCTGGTTTAATAAAGGTGAAATAAACTAAATAAATACCCTAACCCTATACCCTAATCCTATACCCTATACCCTACACCCTATACCCTAATCCTATACCCTATACCCTACACCCTAACCCTACACCCTTTACACTATACCCTAACCCTATACCCTAACCCTATACCCTAACCCTATACCCTAAGCCTATACCCTAACCCTATACCCTAACCCTATACCTAACCCTATACTAACCTTATACCCTAACCTTATACTCTAACCATAAACCCTAACCATATAAACCTATACATTAACCCTATACCTAACCCTATACACTAACCCTATACCCTATACACTATACCCTATACCCTAACCCTATACCCTAACCCTATGCCCTAACCCTATACCCTAACCCTAACCCTAACCATATACCCTAACCCTCACCCCAGTGTTAATCTGCAAAATTTTAATTACCCTACCTCCTCATGCTTTTTGCACACATTGTATATACTCCCCTTTTTTTTCTACTGTGTTATTGACTTGTTAATTGTTTACTCCATGTGTAACTCTGTATGTCTGTTCACACTGCTATACCTTTATCCCAGGTCGCAGTTGCAAATGACCCTTGTTCTCAACTAGCCTACCTGGTTTAATAAACCTATAAAAAAATGTTTAAAAAATACCTATTAACCCTATACCCTAACCCTATATAACCCTATACCCTATACCCTATACCCTATACCCTAACCCTAAACCATATACCCTAACCCTATACCCTAACCCTAACCCAATACCCTATACCCTAACCCTAACCCTATACCCTAACCCTATACCCTATACCCTATACCCTAACCCTATACCCTAACCCTAACCATATACCCTAACCCTATACCCTAACCCTATACCCTATACCCTAACCCTATACCCTAACCCTATACCCTATACCCTAACCCTAACCCTAACCCTAACCCTATACCCTAACCCTATACCATAACCCTAACCCTATACCCTAACCCTATACCCTATACCCTAACCCTATACCCTAACCCTATACCCTAACCCTATACCCTATACCCTAACCTAAATATACCCTAACCCTATACCCTAACCCTATACCCTATACCCTAACCCTAACCCTATACCCTATACCCTATACCCTAACCCTATACCCTAACCCTAACCTATACCCTAACCCTATACCCTATACCCTAACCCTATTAACCCTATACCCTAACCCTTACCCTATACCCTAACCCTATACCCTATTCCCTAACCATATACCCTAACCCTATTAACCCTATACCCTATACCCTAACCCTATACCCTATACCCTATACCCTAACCCTATACCCTAACCCTATTCCCTATACCTATACATTTACATTTACATTTAAGTCATTTACCCTAACCCTATACCCTATCCAACCCTATACCCTATACCCTATACCCTAACCCTATTAACCCTATACCTAACCCTAAACCATATACCCTAACCCTATACCCTATACCCTAACCCTAAACCATATACCCTAACCCTATACCCTAACCCTATACCCTAACCCTATACCCTATACCCACACAACTCTCCCTCTCTCTCTCTCTCTCTCTCCAACTGTTAGCACATAGCATAGATCTGTGGGATCTCTCTCTCTCACTCACTCACTCACTCACTCTCTCTCTCACCAACTGTTAGCACGTAGCATAGATCTGTGGGATCTCTCTCTCACTCACTCACTCACTCACTCTCTCACTCTCTCTGAAATCAACTCAATGACAACAAATCAGTCAAATTCTAACCTAGCAGGACTGGAGCAGAATGTTCAACTGGAAAAGTTTCCACACCTTAATAATCACTGTCAAGTGCACTCAATTGCGTATTGAAATAAATGTGTTCTTAGAGAGAACAATGGGTTACTTTAGTCAAATAAATGTTAAATTAAAAAAAAAAACAATTAAATACTATACAATACTATACAATTGAGTACCAGCCAAGAAGTAGATCTGGCCTTATTCTATTGAAGTGGTTAAGATGTGACTGGTACGTGATGGTGGAGAAGCTCGTCTCTGTAATTCAAGTGCTTCTACACCTGCATTGCTTGCTGTTTGGGGGTTTTAGGCTGGGTTTCTGTACAGCACTTTGAGATTTCAGCTGATGTAAGAAGGGCTTTACAAATACATTTGATTTGATTTGACCTGTGTGCAAAGCTGTCATCAAAGCTGTCATTTGAAGAATCTCATAATATATAATATTTTTTGTTTTTGTTTTTTGTTTTACACTTTTATGGTTACTACATGATTCCATATGTGTTATCTCATCGTTTTGATGTCTTCACTATTATTAAACAAAATAAAATAAAAAGCCATGGAATAAGTAGGTGTGTCCAAACTTTTGACTGGTACTGTAGGTGTATATGACACTGGTCCAATATAGCAACAGAGTGGTAACCATACCTGGGTGTAGGGTCACAGGGGTCACAGGGTGCAGGGGTGGAGATGGTGTCCTCTTCACGGGGTGGAGGTTGAGGTAGGGAGGCTGGGGATTCTGTCAGGGGTTCAGCGAATGTAGTGGTGGTGAGTGTGGTGTCCCGACTCTCAGAGGGTGTCGGTACAGGTAGAGGCGGGACAACTGGGGTTGCTGCTAGAGCTGCAGGTGGTGAAGTAGCCTGGCCTGGTGGGGAGAAGCCTGGGCTGGTGGGGGAGTAGCCTGGCCTGGTGGGGGAGAAGCCTGGCCTGGTGGGGAGAAGCCTGGCCTGGCCTGGGGGAGAAGCCTGGCCTGGTGGGGGAGAAGCCTGGCCTGGTGGGGGAGAAGCCTGGCCTGGTGGGGGAGAAGCCTGGCCTGGTGGGGGAGAAGCCTGGCCTGGTGGGGGAGTAGCCTGGCCTGGTGGGGGAGAAGCCTGGCCTGGTGGGGGAGAAGCCTGGCCTGGTGGGTGAAGTAGCCTGGCCTGGTGGGGGAGAAGCCTGGCCTGGTGGGGGAGAAGCCTGAGCTTCTGGGGCTTCCGCTGGAGCCTGGGGGATGCAGGAAGTGGTGTGTCGGGCTCAGTCGACTGGAGCTCTGGGGGCAGCCTCTCTTGAGGAGTGGGAAGGGGTGGGGAAATCTTCCTGGAGGTAGGTAGGGCGGGCAGGAGGGTACTGGAAGACTTGTCCAGGAGACGTGGGAGGAGGTGGGGAGGAGGTGACAGGGGGAGGAGGAGGGGAGGAGGTGGCAAGGGGAGGAGGTGGGGAGGAGGTGGCTGGGGGGGAGGTGGGGAGGGTGGCTGGGGGAGGAGGTGGGGAGGATGTGGCTGGGGGAGGAGGTGGGGAGGAGGTGACAGGGGGAGGAGGTGGGGAGGAGGTGGCAGGGGGAGGAGGTGGGGAGGAGGAGGTGAAAGAAGGAGGCTTACTCCTCTCCTCAGTCTGCTCAGCCTCTGTCAGGGAGGACCTGGACAGAACAGGAGGGAGACACGTGGATTAACAACCTACACACAAAAACATACACATAATTGTTGGCTGTTTGGTTTGGTATAGTGTGGTGTGGTATGGTATGGTATAGTGTGGTATGGTGTGGTATGGTGTGGTATGGTATAGTGTGGTATGGTGTGGTGTGTGTGGTGTGGTATGGTGTGGTGTGGTGTGGTATAATGTGGTATGGTTTGGTGTGGTATGGCTTGGTATAGTATGGTATAGTGTGGTATGGTGTGATATGGCTTGGTATAGTATGGTATGGTGTGGTATGGTGTGGTATTGTGTGGTATGGTGTGTGTTTGGCGTGGTATGGTATGGGTATTTGGTATGGTTTGGTATTGTGTGGTATGGTTTTGTGATATGGCTTGGTATGGTATGGTATGGTATGGTTTGGTATAGAATGGTATGGTATGGTATGGTGTGGTATTGTGTGGTATGGTTTAATGTGGTATGGTTTGGTCTGGTGTGGTATGGTATGGTATAGTGTGGTATGGTATGGTATGTTATGGTGTGGTATGGTTTGATATGGTGTGGTATGGTGTGGTATGGTATGTTATAGTGTGGTATGGTTTGTTGGTTATGGTATAGTGTGGTATGGTTTGGTCTGGTGTGGTATGGTATGGTATAGTGTGGTATGGTATGGTATGGTATGGTGTTGTATGGTTTGGTGGTGTGGTATAGTGTGGTATGGTATGTATGATATAGTGTGGTATGGTGTGGTATGGTATGGTATGGTATGGTATGGTATGTGGTATAGTGTGGTATGGGTATAGTGTGGTATGGTGTGGTATGGTGTGGTATAGTGTGGTATAGTGTGGTATAGTGTGGTATAGTATGGTATAGTGTGGTATTGTATGGTATAGTGTGGTATGGTATTGTATGGTATAGTGTGGTATAGTGTGGTATGGTATGGTATGGTATAGTGTGGTATGATATGGTATGGTATGGTATAGTATAGTGTGGTAGTGTGGTATTGTATGGTATAGTGTGGTATAGTGTGGTATGGTATAGTGTGGTATAGTGTGGTATTGTATGGTATGTGGTATAGTGTGGTATAGTATGGTATGGTATGGTATGGTGTGGTATGGTATGGTATAGTGTGGTATAGTGTGGTATGGTATAGTATAGTGTGGTATAGTGTGGTATGGTATGGTATGGTATAGTGTGGTATAGTGTGGTATGGTATGGTATGGTATGGTATAGTGTGGTATAGTGTGGTATAGTGTGGTATTGTATGTTATAGTGTGGTATGGTATGGTATGGTATAGTGTGGTATGGTGTGGTATGGTATGGTAAAGTGTGGTATAGTGTGGTATAGTGTGGTATGGTATGGAATAGTGTGGTATAGTGTGGTATAGTGTGGTATGGTATGGAATAGTGTGGTATGGTATGGTATGGTATGGTGGTAGTGTATGGTATAGTGTGGTATGGTATGGTATAGTGTGGTATGGTATGGTATGGTATGGTATGTTATGGTATGGTATAGTGTGGTATAGTGTGGTATTGTATGGTATAGTGTGGTATAGCCTATGGTATGGTATTAGTATAGTGTTGCAAGTTCAAGTGTGGTATTTTATGGTATAGTGTGGTATCTGTGGTATCTGTGGTACAGGCAGTTAATGGTATAGTGTTCCTATGGCCGTCATTGAAAATAAGAATTTGTTAGTGTTAACTGACTTGTATGGTAAAATAAAGGTAAAATTTAAAAAAATAGTGTGGTATGGTATGGTATGGTGTGGTATGGTTGGTATAGTGTTGTATGGTTGGGTATAGTGTGGTATGGTATAGTTGTGGTATAGTGTGGTATGGTATAGTGTGGTATATGGTATGTGGTATAGTATGGTATGGTATAGTGTGGTATGGTATGGTATAGTGTGGTATGGTGTGATATAGTGTGGTATGGTATGGTATATTGTGGTAGTGTGGTATTGTGTGGTGTGGTATGGGTGTGGTATGGTATGGTTGGTATAGTGTGGTATGGTGTGGTGTGGTATAGTGTGGTATAGTGTGGTATAGTATGGTATTTGTTGTGGTATAGTGTGGTATGGTATAGTGTGGTTTGGTATAGGTTTGGTATGGTATGGTATGAAATAGTGGTATAGTGTGGTATAGGGTGGTATGGTATGGTATAGTCGTATAGTGTGGTATGGTATGGATATAGAGCTGGTATGGTATGGTATACTATAGTGTGGTATAGTGTCGGTGGAACAAGGCAGGTTAACCCAGTGGTCCTAGAGTGTTAACCCACTGTTCCCCTGAACAAGGTTGTTAAGTTCACTGTTCCCCTGAACAAGGCAAAGTTAACCCACTGTTCCCCTGAACAGGCAGTTAACCCACTGTTCCCCTGAACATCATTGAAAATAAGAATTTGTTCTTAACAAGACTTGCCTACTGTTAAAATAAAGGTAAAGTTAAAAAAATAGTGTGAACAAGGTATAGTGTGGTATAGTCCTGGTATAGTGTGGTATAGTGTGGTATAGTGTGAACAAGTGTGGTAAGTGTGGTATAGTGTGGTATAGTGTGGTAAGTGTGGTATAGTGTGGTATAGTGTGGTATACCCATGGTTTGAACATGGTTTAACCCATGGTTTGAACATGGCAGTTAACCCACTGTTCCCCTGAACAAGGTAGTTAAGAGCTTTCCCCTGAACAAGGTAGTTAACTGGATGGATCTCAGAGCTGACAAGACAGTTAACCCACTGTTCCCCTGAACAAGGCAGTTAACCCACTGTTCCCCTGAACAAGGCAGTTAACCCACTGTTCCCCTGAACAAGGCAGTTAACCCACTGTTCCCCTGAACAAGGCAGTTAACCCACTGTTCCCCTGAACAAGGCAGTTAACCCACTGTTCCCCGGTAGGACATCATTGTAAATAAGAATTTGTAATAACTGATTTGCCCAGTTAAATAAAGGTTACATTTTAAAACCAACCATACACATGAACAGCCAGACTGGAAACTCGAGTCTGACCACAACTTGACAAACGAACAGTCTCAGTCTAAATACAAACCCCCCCCAAAAAAATGTAAACATTTTCCATCCAGCCAGTAGACAACGTAACCTGTTTATAGTGCTCGTGTCCAGGCTCTAGTCTGTCAACAGTGGATACCTGGTGGTGAAGTGTGTTAGTTTGGCCCAGATCTAGCCATCAGCAATTCATACTTCCCATTTTATCAGAAGGACTAAACTTCAGCTCTAATCTGACAGGCAGCTGTTGTGGTTCTCATCGGGCTAGGGGCCGGGGTAAATGTCTGACTCCTGTTAGTTAAGAATCTATAAATAGTAATAGACCAATTCTCTACATCATAGTCAGATACACAGCCTCTCTATAGTCTCTCTCTCTCTCTCTCTCTCTCTCGCTCTCTCTCTCTCTCTCTCCACAAACACTATATCATAGTCAGATAGACAGCCTCACTATGTTCTCTCAGTAACACATACCATCTAGTTTGTCCTGTTTATTTGTTAAATCTTTCCAATGCGTCAAGTTATTTACTTGTTTTTCTTTTGATTTGGTTGGGCTGTCCTGGGGCGCTGTGGGGTCTCGCTCTCTCTCTCTCTCTCTCTCTCTCTGTCTCTCTCTCGCTCTCTCTCTCTCTCTCTCTCACTCTCTCACACACATTCTCACTCTTTTTCTCTCACTCTCTCACACACAACTGCCAGCACAGGACAGGCCTGCAAGAGATTGCTCTATCTCTGTCTCTCTCAGTGTTTATCTCTCTATCTCTGCAACTGTTAGCACGTAGCATAGATCTGTGAGATCCTCTCCCTCTCTCCAACTGTCAGCACATAGCATAGATCTGTGGGATCCCTCTCTCTCTCTCTCCAACTGTTAGCACGTAGCATAGATCTGTGGGATTGAAAATTGAAAATAAGAATTGAAAATAAGAATTTGTTCTTAACTGACTTGCCTAGTTAAATAAAGGTAAAATAAAAAATTACCACTAATTGTCCTTGGCTGAGTCAGTTCTTCTTGCACCAGTCAAGCTACTTGGCCCTGTACAGCCACCATACTAAGGCATACAGTATATAATACAATAGTAAACGTGACCGACTCTGAACATGCTGCCTGAGAGAGAAAAAAAAGTCCACATCACAACTACCTTCCATACTGAAAGAAATGCCATGAAGAAATGGTGGGAGGAGGAGAGAGAGAGAGAGAGACAGAGAGAGAGAGAGAGAGAGAAAACAAACCCAATGTT
>NC_088229.1:74630263-74665263 GCF_036934945.1 Oncorhynchus masou masou
GGGGTACCGGTACAGAGTCAATGTGGAGGCTATATACAGGGGGTACCGGTACAGAGTCAATGTGGAGGCTATATACAGGGGGTACCAGTACAGAGTCAATGTGGAGGCTATATACAGGGTGTTACGGTACAGAGTCAATGTGGAGGCTATATACAGGGTGTTACGGTACAGAGTCAATGTGGGGACCATATATAGGTGGTACCAGTACAGAGTCAATGTGGAGACTATATACAGGGGCTACAGGTACAGAGTCAATGTGGAGGCTATATACAGGGGCTACAGGTACAGAGTCAATGTGGGGACCATATATAGGTGGTACCAGTACAGAGTCAATGTGGAGACTATATACAGGGTGTTACGGTACAGAGTCAATGTGGAGACTATATACAGGGGCTACAGGTACAGAGTCAATGTGGAGACTATATACAGGGGGGTACCGGTACATAGTCAATGTGGGGACCATATATAGGTGGTACCAGTACAGAGTCAATGTGCGGGCACCGGTTAGTCAAGGTAATTGAGGTAATATGTAGGTAGAGTTGAAGTGACTATGCACAGATAATAAACAGAGTCACGCATCGTAAAAGATGGGTCTGGAGGAGTTCTTTGATTAGCTGTTCAGGAGTCATACGGCTTGGGGGTAGAAGCTGTTAAGAAGCCTCTCTTGGTCCTAGACTTGGTGCTCCGGTACCGCTTGCCGTGCGGTAGCAGAGAGAACAGTCCATTTGACCATTTTTAGGGCCTTCCTCTGACACCGCCTGGTACTGAGGTCCTGGATGGCAGGAAGCTTGGTCCCGGTGACATACTGGGCAGTACGCACGACCCTCTGTATACATCCCACAAGGCAGTACATTTGAAAACATGTAAACTTTAACTTACAGAGTCAGGCATGCTGTGTGTGAGGGGTTTGTCCTGTGCCATGTTTGGCGGGTGGGACAGAACGGGGCCGTGCATGAAGTCATTCATGGTCGTACCACCAGGGTTCCCATGGGGGAAGTCAAAGCCGCCGCTGTGGCCCTGGTAACTGTTACCTAGTAACACAACAAAAATCACAACAAGCAAGTTACTTTTAGAGGTTATTTTTGTTTATTTGTTTGTTTGTTTATAAATCACATTACTATGATATGACACAAGTACAGATGTTTTTATGTACACAGAAACATAATCTAAAAACTAATTGTTGGTACCATGGGCCTATGTTTCTCCAGGAACGAAGAAGATTAAGTTAGGAAGAAAGTATCTCAGTAAATAATGTACCATGGGTCTATGTTTCTCCAGGAACTAAGAGGATTAAGTTAGGAAGAAAGTATCTCAGTAAATAATGTACCATGGGTCTATGTTTCTCCAGGAACGAAGAAGATTAAGTTAGGAAGAAAGTATCTCAGTAAATAATGTACCATGGGTCTATGTTTCTCCAGGAACTAAGAGGATTAAGTTAGGAAGAAAGTATCTCAGTAAATAATGTACCATGGGTCTATGTTTCTCCAGGAACGAAGAAGATTAAGTTAGGAAGAAAGTATCTCAGTAAATAATGTACCATGGGTCTATGTTTCTCCAGGAACTAAGAGGATTAAGTTAGGAAGAAAGTATCTCAGTAAATAATGTACCATGGGTCTATGTTTCTCCAGGAACTAAGAGGATTAAGTCAGAAAGAAAGTATCTCAGTAAATAATGTACCATGGCTTCCGTATTCGCTGTTGTTGCCCCCCTGCTGGGGTGGGTAGGGCGAGGGCCCTGGGCCGAGCAGGGCGATCATCTCCATCACGTTGGGCAGGGTCATCTGGGTGGGGCTCATGGTCTTGAACCTCTTGGCCATGGGTCCATCTGGATCCTCCTTGATGTGGATATCAGACTTGATGGCCACAGGTCTCCAACTACACGAAGGGTCTATGGTCACCTCCTCAAACTCCGAGCTGGGCGGGGGGGGGGGGTAGTGAGATGATGTAAAGAGAAAGCTGCTGAATGAATGCTGCTGCTCCACAGCGCTTTATTCCTGCATCCCAATAAACAATGGTTCCACTTTACAGAGGTCAACAACATAGTGTAAAATATCTTTATTAAGCCTAAAATCTTTCAACAACAAAAAAAAATCTTTCAAGAAGGTTGATAAGTGATGACGTTCATGGTGATTGGTGCAGTAGGAGGGTTTGATGAGTATGGTGAGGATGTTGGGAAAGTCATCTTACTTTTGGATGGCATTAAGAATCCCCCACATGTACTGGTCAACTTCTAGTCCCTCGAGCAACGCTGTTTTACTGCGGAGGACAGAGAGGACGTAAACATTACAGAGAGGACGTAAACATTACAGAGAGGACGTAAACATTACAGAGAGGACATAAACATTACAGAGAGGATGTAAACATTACAGAGAGGACGTAAACATTACAGAGAGGACATAAACATTACAGAGAGGATATAAACATTACAGAGAGGACATAAACATTACAGAGAGGATATAAACATTACAGAGAGGATATAAACATTACAGAGAGGACATAAACATTACAGAGAGGACATAAACATTACAGAGAGGATATAAACATTACAGAGAGGACATAAACATTACAGAGAGGACGTAAACATTACAGAGAGGACATAAACATTACAGAGAGGACGTAAACATTACAGAGAGGATATAAACATTACATAGAGGACATCAACATTACAGAGAGGACATCAACATTACAGAGAGGATATAAACATTACAGAGAGGACATCAACATTACTGAGAGGACATCAACATTACAGAGAGGACATCAACATTACAGAGAGGATATAAACATTACAGAGAGGACATCAACATTACAGAGAGGACATCAACATTACAGAGAGGATATAAACATTACAGAGAGGACATCAACATTACAGAGAGGACATCAACATTACAGAGAGGACGTAAACATTACAGAGAGGACATCAACATTACAGGGAGGACATCAACATTACAGAGAGGATATAAACATTACAGAGAGGACATCAACATTACAGAGAGTATATAAACATTACAGAGAGGACATCAACATTACAGAGAGTATATAAACATTACAGAGAGGATATAAACATTACAGAGAGGACATAAATATTACAGAGAGGACAAACATTACAGAGAGGAAGTAAACATTACAGAGAGGACATCAACATTACAGAGAGGATATAAACATTACAGAGAGGACATCAACATTACAGAGAGGATATAAACATTACAGAGAGGACATCAACATTACAGAGAGGATATAAACATTACAGAGAGGATATAAACATTACAGAGGATATAAACATTACAGAGAGGACATTAACATTACAGAGAGGACATTAACATTACAGAGAGGATATAAACATTATAGAGAGGATATAAACATTACAGAGAGGATATAAACTTTACAGAGAGGACATAAACATTACAGAGAGGACATCAACATTACAGAGAGGACATTAACATTACAGAGAGGATATAAACATTACAGAGAGGATATAAACATTACAGAGAGGATATAAACATTACAGAGAGGACATCAACATTACAGACATGACATCAACATTACAGACAGGACATCAACATTACAAAGAGGACATAAACATTACAGAGAGGATATAAACATTACAGAGAGGATATAAACATTACAGAGAGGACATCAACATTACAGCGATGATATAAACATTACAGAGAGGATATAAACATTACAGAGAGGACATCAACATTACAGAGAGGACATAAACATTACAGAGAGCACATCAACATTACAGAGAGGACATCAACATTACAGGGACATCAACATTACAGAGAGGACATCAACATTACAGAGAGGATATAAACATTACTGAGAGGACATCAACATTACAGAGAGGATATAAAGATTACAGAGAGGACATAAACATTACAGAGAAGACGTAAACATTACAGAGAGGACATCAACATTACAGAGAGGACATCAACATTACAGAGAGGACATCAACATTACAGAGAGGATATAAACATTACAGAGAGGATATAAACATTACAGAGAGGATATAAACATTACTGATTGAATTCAGAAGATAAACATCAGAGTGGTCATTGATCTTTTCCAACTCTTTGTGTAACTGAGCATTTCAGATATAACATAAATAACTTTATTCAATGTAGTTTTACAGGTAACAGTACACATTAATTTAACATTACTGTATAAGTCCCAGTTTCACCCAGCCAGGTTAGAATTACCCACCCTGTGTTCAACCGCAGTCCCAACTTACTTGCATACTGGACATCGCCACGTTCCTCGCTCACAGTTCAACTGTAAGTACGATTCCAAATCAAAGCACTGGACATGTTTACAGTCATGACCTCTGGCTGGAAGTTGGATCCGCCGGAAGGTAATTGGACATTTGAGGGAGACCTTGATGGATGTCTGTTCAACACCGTCCTCGCCGTTCAGAGAGGTGTTCCCAGAGGACGCCGCTACGCTGCTGAAGTTTCTCTTAACTGGGGAGACGGGAAGAGGACCACAATGGAGATGAGAGGAGGACCACAATGGAGATGAGAGGAGGACCACAATGGAGATGAGAGGAGGACCACAATGGAGATGAGAGGAGGACCACAGTGGAGATGGGAGGAGGACCACAATGGAGATGGGAGGAGGACCACAATGGAGATGGGAAGAGGACCACAGTAGAGATGGGAGGAGGACCACAGTGGAGATGGTAGGAGGACCACAGTGGAGATGGGAGGAGGACCATAGTGGAGATGGGAGGAGGACCACAGTAGAGATGGGAGGAGGACGACAGTGGAGATAAGGGGTCAACTTCATTGTGTTGTCCTTGATGATTTTAAAAAGTTATGTAGACACATGTTCAGTATAAAAGGTCAAACAAGATCAATCATTTAATCTATAAAACAGAGACAGAGGGTCAGTCAGTACCAGAGGGAGAGGGTCAGTCAGTACCAGAGGGAGAGGGTCAGTCAGTACCAGAGGGAGAGGGTCAGTCAGTACCAGAGGGAGAGGGTCAGTCAGTACTAGAGACAGAGGGTCAGTCAGTACCACAGACAGAGGGTCAGTCAGTACCAGAGACAGAGGGTCAGTCAGTACCAGAGGGAGAGGGTCAGTCAGTACCAGAGGGAGAGGGTCAGTCAGTACCAGAGACAGAGGGTCAGTCAGTACCAGAGGGAGAGGGTCAGTCAGTACCAGAGGGAGAGGGTCAGTCAGTACCAGAGACAGAGGGTCAGTCAGTACCAGAGGGAGAGGGTCAGTCAGTACCAGAGGGAGAGGGTCAGTCAGTACCAGAGGGAGAGGGTCACTCAGTACCAGAGGGAGAGGGTCAGTCAGTACCAGAGACAGAGGGTCAGTCAGTACCAGAGACAGAGGGTCAGTCAGTACCAGAGACAGAGGGTCAGTCAGTACCAGAGGGAGAGGGTCAGTCAGTACCAGAGACAGAGGGTCTCTCAGTACCAGAGGGAGAGGGTCAGTCAGTACCAGAGGGAGAGTATCAGTCAGTACCAGAGGGAGAGGGTCAGTCAGTACCAGAGGGAGAGGGTCAGTCAGTACCAGAGACAGAGGGTCTCTCAGTACCAGAGGGAGAGGGTCAGTCAATACCAGAGGGAGAGTATCAGTCAGTACCAGAGGGAGAGTGTCAGTCAGTACCAGAGGGAGAGGGTCAGTCAGTACCAGAGACAGAGGGTCAGTCAGTGCCAGAGGGAGAGTATCAGTCAGTACCAGAGGGAGAGGGTCAGTCAGTACCAGAGGGAGAGGGTCTCTCAGTACCAGAGACAGAGGGTCAGTCAGTACCAGAGGGAGAGGGTCAGTCGGTACCAGAGACAGAGGGTCTCTCAGTACCAGAGACAGAGGGTCAGTCAGTACCAGAGGGAGAGGGTCAGTCAGTACCAGAGACAGAGGGTCAGTCAGTACCAGAGACAGAGGGTCAGTCAGTACCACAGACAGAGGGTCAGTCAGTACCAGAGACAGAGGGTCAGTCAGTACCACAGACAGAGGGTCAGTCAGTACCAGAGGGAGAGGGTCAGTCAGTACCAGAGGGAGAGGGTCAGTCAGTACCACAGACAGAGGGTCAGTCAGTACCAGAGGGAGAGGGTCAGTCAGTACCAGAGGGAGAGGGTCAGTCAGTACCAGAGACAGAGGGTCAGTCAGTACCAGAGACAGAGGGTCAGTCAGTACCACAGACAGAGGGTCAGTCAGTACCAGAGGGAGAGGGTCAGTCAGTACCAGAGGGAGAGGGTCAGTCAGTACCAGAGACAGAGGGTCAGTCAGTACCACAGACAGAGGGTCAGTCAGTACCAGAGGGAGAGGGTCAGTCAGTACCAGAGGGAGAGGGTCAGTCAGTACCAGAGGGAGAGGGTCAGTCAGTACCAGAGGGAGAGGGTCAGTCAGTACCAGAGGGAGAGGGTCAGTCAGTACCAGAGGGAGAGGGTCAGTCAGTACCAGAGACAGAGGGTCAGTCAGTACCAGAGAGAGAGGGTCAGTCAGTACCAGAGGGAGAGGGTCAGTCAGTACCAGAGGGAGAGGGTCAGTCAGTACCAGAGGGAGAGGGTCAGTCAGTACCAGAGGGAGAGGGTCAGTCAGTACCAGAGGGAGAGGGTCAGTCAGTACCAGAGGGAGAGGGTCAGTCGGTACCAGAGACAGAGGGTCTCTCAGTACCAGAGGGAGAGGGTCAGTCAGTACCAGAGGGAGAGGGTCAGTCAGTACAAGAGACAGAGGGTCAGTCAGTACCAGAGGGAGAGGGTCAGTCAGTACCAGAGGGAGAGGGTCAGTCAGTACAAGAGACAGAGGGTCTGTCAGTACCAGAGACAGAGGGTCAGTCAGTACAAGAGACAGAGGGTCTGTCAGTACCAGAGGGAGAGGGTCAGTCAGTACCAGAGGGAGAGGGTCAGTCAGTACCAGAGACAGAGGGTCAGTCAGTACCAGAGGGAGAGGGTCAGTCAGTACCAGAGGGAGAGTATCAGTCAGTACCAGAGGGAGAGTATCAGTCAGTACCAGAGGGAGAGGGTCAGTCAGTACCAGAGACAGAGGGTCAGTCAGTACCAGAGGGAGAGGGTCAGTCAGTACCAGAGACAGAGGGTCAGTCAGTACCACAGACAGAGGGTCAGTCAGTACCAGAGACAGAGGGTCAGTCAGTACCAGAGACAGAGGGTCAGTCAGTACCAGAGGGAGAGTATCAGTCAGTACCAGAGGGAGAGTATCAGTCAGTACCAGAGGGAGAGGGTCAGTCAGTACCAGAGGGAGAGTATCAGTCACTACCAGAGACAGAGGGTCAGTCAGTACCAGAGACAGAGGGTCACTCAGTACCAGAGACAGAGGGTCAGTCAGTACCAGAGATAGAGGGTCAGTCAGTACCAGAGGGAGAGGGTCAGTCAGTACCAGAGGGAGAGGGTCAGTTAGTACCAGAGACAGAGGGTCAGTCAGTACCAGAGACAGAGGGTCAGTCAGTACCAGAGGGAGAGGGTCAGTCAGTACCAGAGACAGAGGGTCAGTCAGTACCAGAGACAGAGGGTCACTCAGTACCAGAGACAGAGGTTCAGTCAGTACCAGAGGGAGAGGGTCAGTTAGTACCAGAGACAGAGGGTCAGTCAGTACCAGAGACAGAGGGTCAGTCAGTACCAGAGACAGAGGGTCAGTCAGTACCAGAGGGAGAGGGTCAGTCAGTACCAGAGACAGAGGTTCAGTCAGTACCAGAGGGAGAGGGTCAGTTAGTACCAGAGACAGAGGGTCAGTCAGTACCAGAGACAGAGGGTCAGTCAGTACCAGAGAGAGGGATGACAGTAGTGTACCTTTGGTGATGCAGTGCTCTGCAGGCAGTAACCTCTTCTTCAGTAAGCCTTGCAGGACGGATCGTACAGATGGTCTGTGGACCAGCTGCAGTACAAACAGGTGAGACTGTAGAGGAGAGGAGCATCATAATTTACACCATCATTCTCATTATCATCACCATCATCATTACCATCGTCCTTACCACAATCCTCATCATCATCACCATTATCACCACAATCATCGTCATCACGGCAATCATCATCATATCCAGAATCCTCACCTTCATCACCATCATCACCCACACCACCATCATCATCACCACAATCCTCATCATCACCACAATCCTCATCTTGCTCATCCTCCTCCTCATCACCACAATCCTCATTATCCTCCTCATCATCACCACAATCCTCATCTTCCTCATCCTCCTCCTCATCACCACAATCCTCATCTTCCTCCTCATCATCACCACAATCCTCATCTTCCTCATCCTCCTCCTCATCACCACAATCCTCATCTTCCTCATCCTCCTCATCATCACCACAATCCTCATCTTCCTCATCCTCCTCATCCTCCTCATCATCACCACAACCCTCATCATCATTAGTAGTAGTAGTGGTTGTTGTTGTCAGTACAGTACTCACACAGCAGCAGGCGGTAACTGTGATCTGGATAGTGTTCCTTCCTGGTTGGCAGACTTGTTTCAGGTGCAGGGGCTTGTGGGACGTCTTGTTGTCGCCACGCTCGATGGTGAGGGGCGTGGCGTTAACGCTGACCTGCACAGAGGAAAGGAAGATTAGTGTGTGTGTGCGTGTGTGTGTGTGTGTGTGTGTGTGTGTGTGTGTGTGTGTGTGTGTGTGTGTGTGTGTGTGTGTGTGTGTGTGTGTGTGTGTGTGGTGTTCTTACTGACCTGGACCGAGGCAGGCCAGTTGGTGTTCATCTGTCGGTCCTCGTGATGGTAACATTTAAACTGCAACTCCAGATCTGACCTACAGGGGGACAGAGCAGAACAACTTGTCATTTAAACTGCAGCTCCACATCTGTCCTACAGGGGGACAGAGCAGAACAACTTGTCATTTAAACTGCAGCTCCACATCTGTCCTGTAGGGGGACAGAGCAGAACAACTTGTCATTTAAACTGCAGCTCCACATCTGTCCTGTAGGGGGACAGAGCAGAACAACTTGTCATTTAAACTGCAGCTCCACATCTGTCCTGTAGGGGGACAGAGCAGAACAACTTGTCATTTAAACTGCAGCTCCACATCTGTCCTGCAGGGGGACAGAGCAGAACAACTTGTCATTTAAACTGCAGCTCCACATCTGTCCTGTAGGGGGACAGAGCAGAACTCTCGTGGCCAGACTGTAACTTTGCATTCTAGGAGAAGGATTGACCAAAGCTAGTGCATCTATAAAAGGGCTGATTACAATGTACACTCTGCCTAAGGTTCATAAAATGTACAGACTATTTTCACTGCATACTACTGTATGACAGAGCAGGACCCTGATCCATAATCAGGGCTGTACTTTACATACAACACTGACCAATAGAGAAACACCCTCATACACACTGACCAATAGAGAAACACCCTCATACACACTGACCAATAGAGAAACACCCTCCTACATACTGACCAATAGAGAACACCTTCCTACATACTGACCAATAGAGAAACACCCTCCTACATACTGACCAATAGAGAACACCTTCCTACATACTGACCAATAGAGAAACACCCTCCTACATACTGACCAATAGAAGAACTCCCTCCTACATACTGACCAATAGAGGAACACCCTCCTACATACTGACCAATACAGAAACACCCTCCTACATACTGACCAATAGAGGAACTCCTTCCTACATACTGACCAATAGAGAAACACCTTCCTACATACTGACCAATAGAGAAACACCCTCCTACATACTGACCAATAGAGGAACACCCTCCTACATACTGACCAATAGAGAAACACCCTCCTACATACTGACCAATAGAGAAACACCCTCCTACATACTGACCAATAGAGAAACACCCTCCTACATACTGACCAATAGAGGAACACCCTCCTACATACTGACCAATAGAGGAACACCCTCCTACATACTGACCAATAGAGGAACACCCTCCTACATACTGACCAATAGAGGAACACCCTCCTTCATACTGACCAATAGAGGATCACCCTCCTTCATACTGACCAATTGAGAAACACCCTCCTACATACTGTAGGGATAGGGTGTAGAGTTAGGGTGTATGGGTAGGGTATAGGGTGTAAGTGTAGGGTGTAGAGATAGGGTGTAGGGTGTAAGGTTAGGGTGTAAGGTTAGAGTGTGGGGTTAGGGTTTAGGGTTAGTGTCTAGGGTTAGGGTGTAGGGGTAGGGTGTAGAGACAGGGTGTAGAGTTAGGGTGTATGGGTAGGGTGTAGAGTTAGAGTGTGGGTAGGGTATATGTTTAGGGTGTAGGGGTAGGGTGTAGAGTTAGGGTATAGAGTTAGGGTGTAGGATGTAGGGGTAGGGTGTAAGTGTAGGGTGTAGGGTGTAGGGTCAGGGTGTAGAGCTAGAGTGTTGGTAGGGTATATGTTTAGGGTGAAGGGATAGGGTATAGGGTGTTGGGGTAGGGTGTAGAGTTAGGGTGTAGAGCTAGGGTGTAGATTTAGGATTAGGGTTTAGGGTTAGGGTTAGGGGTAAGGGTTTAAAGTTAGGGTCTAGGGTTAGGGTGTAGAGTTAGAGTGTGGGTAGGGTATATGTTTAGGGTGTAGAGTTAGGGTGTAGAGTTAGGATTAGGGTTTAGGCTTAGGGTCTAGAGTTAGGGTGTAGAGTTAGGGTGTAGAGTTAGGGTCTATGGTTAGGGTGTAGAGTTAGGATTAGGGTTTAGGCTTAGGGTCTAGAGTTAGGGTGTAGAGTTAGGGTGTAGAGTTAGGGTCTATGGTTAGGGTGTAGAGTTAGAGTGTGGGTATGATATATGTTTAGGGTGTAGGGATAGGGTATAGGGTGTAGGGGTATGGTGTAGAGTTAGGGTGTAGAGTTAGGGTGTTTGGGTAGCGTGTAGAGTTAGGGTGTAGGGTGTAGGGTGTAAGGTTAGGGTGTAGGGTAGGGTATAGAGTTAGGGTGTAGAGTTAGGGTGTAGGGTTAGGGTGTACCGGTAGGGTGTAGAGTTAGGGTGTAGAGTTAGGGTGTAGGGTTAGGATGTAAGGTTAGGTTGTTTGGGTGTTGGGGTAGGGTTAGGGTGTAAGGGTAGGGTGTAAAGTTCAAGTGTTGGTAGGGTATATGGTTTTGGGGTAGGGTATAGGGTGTTGGGGTATGGTATAGGGTTAGGGTGTGGGTAAGGTATATGGTGTTGTGGTAGGGTATAGGGTTAGAGTGTGGGTAGGGTACATGGTGTTGGGGTAGGGTATAGGGTTAGGGTGTGTGTAGGGTATAGGGTTAGGGTGTGGTTAGGGTATATGGTGTTGGGGTAGGGTAGGGGATAGAGTTAGGGTGTGGGTAGGGTAGGGTATATGATGTTGGGGTGGGGTATAGGGTTAGGGTGTGGGTAGGTTATATGGTGTTGGGGTAGGGTATATGGTGTTGGGGTAGGGTATATGGTGTTGGGGTAGGGTATAGGGTTAGAGTGCAGGTTAGGGTGTGGGTAGGGTAAATGGTGTTGGGGTAGGGTATAGGGTTAGGGTGTGGGTAGGGTATATGGTGTTAGGATAGGGTATAGGGTTAGGGTGTGGGTAGGGTATATGGTGTTAGGATAGGGTATAGGGTTAGGGTGTGGGTAGGGTAGGGTATATGGTGTTGGGGTAGGGTATAGGGTTAGGGTGTGGGTAGGGTAGGGTATATGGTGTTGGGGTAGGGTATAGGGTTAGGGTGTGGGTAGGGTATATGGTGTTAGGATAGGGTATAGGGTTAGGGTGTGGGTAGGGTAGGGTATATGGTGTTGGGGTAGGGTATAGGGTTAGAGTGCAGGTTAGGGTGTGGGTAGGGTATATGGTGTTAGGATAGGGTATAGGGTTAGGGTGTGGGTAGGGTATATGGTGTTGGGGTAGGGTATAGGGTTATGGTGTGGGTGTGGGTAGGGTATATGGTTAGGGTGTAGGGTGTAGAGTTTGAGTGCAGGTTAGGGTGGGTAGGGTATAGGGTGATGGGGTAGGGTATAGGGTTAGGTGTGGGTAGAGAATATATGGTGTTGGGGTAGGGTATAAGGTGATGGGGTAGGGCATAGGGTGATGGGGTAGGGTATAGGATTAGGTGTGGGTAGAGAATATATGGTGTTGGGGTAGGGTATATGGGGATGGGGTAGGGTATAGGGTTAGGTGTGGGTAGGGAATATGGTGTTAGGATAGGGTATAGGGTTAGGGTGTGGGTAGGGTATATGGTGTTGGGGTAGAGTTTATGGTGTTGGGGTAGGGTGTAGAGTTAGGGTGTAGAGTTAGGGTGTATGGGTAGCGTGTAGAGTTAGGGTGTAGGGTGTAAGGTTAGGGTGTAGGGTAGGGTATAGAGTTAGGGTGTAGAGTTAGGGTGTAGGGTTAGGGTGTACGGGTAGGGTGTAGAGTTAGGGTGTAGAGTTAGGGTGTAGGGTTAGGATGTAAGGTTAGGTTGTTTGGGTGTTGGGGTAGGGTTAGGGTGTAAGGGTAGGGTGTAGAGTTCAAGTGTTGGTAGGGTATATGGTTTTGGGGTAGGGTATAGGGTGTTGGGGTAGGGTATAGGGTTAGGGTGTGGGTAACGTATATGGTGTTGTGGTAGGGTATAGGGTTAGAGTGTGGGTAGGGTACATGGTGTTGGGGTAGGGTATAGGGTTAGGGTGTGTGTAGGGTATAGGGTTAGGGTGTGGTTAGGGTATATGGTGTTGGGGTAGGGTAGGGGATAGAGTTAGGGTGTGGGTAGGGTAGGGTATATGATGGTGGGGTGGGGTATAGGGTTAGGGTGTGGGTAGGTTATATGGTGTTGGGGTAGGGTATATGGTGTTGGGGTAGGGTATATGGTGTTGGGGTAGGGTATAGGGTTAGAGTGCAGGTTAGGGTGTGGGTAGGGTAAATGGTGTTGGGGTAGGGTATAGGGTTAGGGTGTGGGTAGGGTATATGGTGTTAGGATAGGGTATAGGGTTAGGGTGTGGGTAGGGTATATGGTGCTAGGATAGGGTATAGGGTTAGGGTGTGGGTAGGGTATATGGTGTTGGGGTAGGGTATAGGGTTATGGTGTGGGTGTGGGTAGGGTATATGGTTAGGGTGTAGGGTGTAGAGTTTGAGTGCAGGTTAGGGTGGGTAGGGTATAGGGTGATGGGGTAGGGTATAGGGTTAGGTGTGGGTAGAGAATATATGGTGTTGGGGTAGGGTATAGGGTGATGGGGTAGAGCATAGGGTGATGGGGTAGGGTATAGGGTTAGGTGTGGGTAGAGAATATATGGTGTTGGGGTAGGGTATATGGGGATGGGGTAGGGTATAGGGTTAGGTGTGGGTAGGGAATATGGTGTTAGGATAGGGTATAGGGTTAGGGTGTGGGTAGGGTATATGGTGTTGGGGTAGAGTTTATGGTGTTGGGGTAGGGTGTATGGTGTTAGGGTAGAGTATAGGGTTAGAGTGTGGGTAGGGTATATGGTGTTGGGGTAGGGTATAGGGTTAGAGTGTGGGTAGGGTATATGGTGTTGGGGTAGGGTATAGGGTTAGGGTGTGGGTAGGGTGTATGGTGTTAGGATAGGGTATAGGGTTAGGGTGTGGGTAGGGTATATGGTGTTGGGGTAGGGTATAGGGTTAGAGTGTGGGTAGGGTATATGGTGTTGGGGTAGGGTATAGGGTTAGGGTGTGGAGTAGGGTATATGGTGTTGGGGTAGGGTATAGGGTTAGGGTGTGGGTAGGGTATATGGTGTTGGGGTAGGGTATATGGTGTTGGGGTAGGGTATAGGGTTAGGTTGTGGGTAGGGTAGGGTATATGTCAGGGTGTAGGTTGTAGAGTTAGAATGCAGGTTAGGGTGTGGGTAGGGTATAGGGTTAGGGTAGGGTATAGGGTTAGGGTGTAGAGGTAGAGTGCAGGTTAGGGTGTGGGTTGGGTATAGGGTTAGGGTGTAGAGGTAGAGTGCAGGTTAGGGTGTGGTTTGGGTATAGGGTTAGGGTGTAGAGGTAGAGTGCAGGTTGGGGTGTGGGTTGGGTATAGGGTTAGGGTGTGGGTTGGGTATAGGGTTAGGGTGTGCATTTGAGAGGTGTAGAGGAAAGCCTTACCTCCACACGAGGGTCTGGTGTACGGAGGGGCGGAGGTGGAAGACATGGTTACTGACGGCCAAATTGTGCTCCAGTCTGAAGGGCTCTAGGACCACCCCGTCCCTCACCGGAAAGGTCAGACGCAGCTCCTCGTTGGGGTTGGCTGGGAGAGAGAAGAAAAAGGAGAAGGTCAGACAGCTCCTCGTTGGGGTTGGCTGGGAGAGAGAGAAAAGGAGAAGGTCAGACAGCTCCTCGTTGGGGTTGGCTGGGAGAGAGAGAAAAGGAGAAGGTCAGACACAGCTCCTCGTTGGGGTTGGCTGGGAGAGAGAAGAAAAAGGAGAAGGTCAGACACAGCTCCTCGTTGGGGTTGGCTGGGAGAGAGAAGAAAAAGGAGAAGGTCAGACAGCTCCTCATTGGGGTTGGCTGGGAGAGAGAAGAAAGGAGAAGGTCAGACAGCTCCTCGTTGGGGTTGCCTGGGAGAGAGAAGAAAAAGGAGAAGGTCAGACAGCTCCTCGTTGGGGTTGGCTGGGAGAGAGAAGAAAAAGGAGAAGGTCAGACACAGCTCCTCGTTGGGGTTGGCTGGGAGAGAGAAGAAAGGAGAAGGTCAGACACAGCTCCTCGTTGGGGTTGGCTGGGAGAGAGAAGAAAGGAGAAGGTCAGACGCAGCTCCTCGTTGGGGTTGGCTGGGACAGAGAAGAAAAAGGAGAAGGTCAGACACAGCTCCTCGTTGGGGTTGGCTGGGAGAGAGAAGAAAAAGGAGGTCAGACGCAGCTCCTCGTTGGGGTTGGCTGGGAGAGAGAAGAAAAGGAGGTCAGACGCAGCTCCTCGTTGGGGTTGGCTGGGAGAGAGAAGAAAAGGAGAAGGTCAGACACAGCTCTTTGTTGGGGTTGGCTGGGAGAGAGAAGAAAAAGGAGAAGGTCAGACAGCTCCTCGTTGGGGTTGGCTGGGAGAGAGAAGAAAAAGGAGAAGGTCAGACAGCTCCTCGTTGGGGTTGGCTGGGAGAGAGAAGAAAAAGGAGAAGGTCAGACAGCTCCTCGTCGGGGTTGGCTGGGAGAGAGAAGAAAAAGGAGAAGGTCAGACAGCTCCTCGTTGGGGTTGGCTGGGAGAGAGAAGAAAAAGGAGAAGGTCAGACACAGCTCCTCGTTGGGGTTGGCTGGGAGAGAGAAGAAAAAGGGGAAGGTCAGACACAGCTCCTCGTTGGGGTTGGCTGGGAGAGAGAAGAAAAAGGAGAAGGTCAGACAGCTCCTCGTTGGGGTTGGCTGGGAGAGAGAAGAAAAGGAGAAGGTCAGACACAGCTCCTCGTTGGGGTTGGCTGGGAGAGAGAAGAAAAAGGAGAAGGTCAGACAGCTCCTCGTTGGGGTTGGCTGGGAGAGAGAAGAAAAAGGAGAAGGTCAGACAGCTCCTCGTTGGGGTTGGCTGGGAGAGAGAAGAAAAAGGAGAAGGTCAGACAGCTCCTCGTTGGGGTTGGCTGGGAGAGAGAAGAAAAAGGAGAAGGTCAGACACAGCTCCTCGTTGGGGTTGGCTGGGAGAGAAAAGAAAAAGGAGGAGGTCAGACAGCTCCTCGTTGGGGTTGGCTGGGAGAGAGAAGAAAAAGGAGAAGGTCAGACACAGCTCCTCGTTGGGGTTGGCTGGGAGAGAAAGAAAAAGGAGGAGGTCAGACAGCTCCTCGTTGGGGTTGGCTGGGAGAGAGAAGAAAAAGGAGGAGGTCAGACACAGCTCCTCGTTGGGGTTGGCTGGGAGAGAGAAGAAAAAGGAGAAGGTCAGACACAGCTCCTCGTTGGGGTTGGCTGGGAGAGAGAAGAAAAAGGAGGAGGTCAGACACAGCTCCTCGTTGGGGTTGGCTGGGAGAGAGAAGAAAAAGGAGAAGGTCAGACACAGCTCCTCGTTGGGGTTGGCTGGGAGAGAGAGAAAAGGAGAAGGTCAGACACAGCTCCTCGTTGGGGTTGGCTGGGAGAGAGAAGAAAAAGGAGGAGGTCAGACGTTTCCTCAAATAAAGGTTGGTTGGTGATACCGTACCAATTACACTGAATCTTTATTCAAACACTTTTATTTATTTCACTTTTCTTTTCTTTTTTTCTGAAGAGAAGTCTCATTGAGAAAATAACAACGGTTCACTGATGACGGGACAATAAAGTTCATTCTAATGACAAAGGGACATTTAAGATTAGGTATCAGATGAGGACGTGATGACAGTTGGGACAGGAAGTCCTCTGCTGTGACACTATGTAAAGAGACTAACCTGGAGGTGGAGGAAGTGTGTGTGTGTGTGTGTGTGTGTGTGTGTGTGTGTGTGTGTGTGTGTGTGTGTGTGTGTGTGTGTGTGCGTGCGTGCGTGCGTGCGTGTGTGTGTGCGAGAGAGAGAGAGAGAGAGAGAGCGAGAGCGAGAGAGAGACAGAGACAGAGACAGAGAGACAGAGACAGAGAGAGAAAGAGAGAGAGACAGGGAGAGAGAGAGAGAGACAGGGAGAGAGAGAGAGACAAGGAGAGAGAGACAGAGACAGAGACAGAGACAGAGACAGAGACAGAGACAGAGAGAGAGACAGAGAGAGAGAGACAGGAGAGAGAGAGAGAGAGAGAGAGACAGGGAGAGAGAGAGAGGGAGAGAGAGAGAGAGAGACAGAGACAGAGAGAGAGACACACACACACACTGCACATCGCCATAATATAACATTTTGAAAGGTCTCTATCCCCTTGGAACTTTTGTGAGTGTAAATGTTTACTTAAGTCTCCCATGCCAATATAGCCCTTTGAATTGAATTGAGAGACTGACTGACCTGGAGGAGGAGGAGGAAGAGCGGTGATATTTGGTTTGATGTCTGGAGGGAAGGGGGGCTTGACGTCACGATTTGGAGACATGTAGGGAGGGATACTACTTCCTGGGGTCATGGGCGGGGTCGGGTTGCCATGCACCGGGGAGTGGGGGTAGTTACCCACCGGGCGAGGAGGCTGCAAGGATTATAGCAGATGAAAATAATACAATTATATTTAAATTATTATTTTAAATAATTAAATAACTATTCGTAGAAACACTTAAAAAAAATACAGCTATTTGAGTATAAACATTTGGAATATGTATAAACACCCATAAATATAGAACTAGATTAAATCAAATGTGGCCTATTTCATCAGGTATCGTACATTCGTGTTAGTAAGGTGATCGTACAGCCTACCCCATTCATATTGCCTTGGCTGTACTGATATCCACTCCCAGAGAAGTTGTTACTTTGACCATTGAAAGGCTCTTGCTGCAAAAAAAACAACAGAACAAAACATTAGATAACCTAGCTATAATGGTGCAGAACTCAGTACACATACACTGTTAGTAGTCTCTCACTATGGACTCTAGTACAAGTTTCTCCAACCGTGTTCCTGGAGAGAGACCCTCCTGTAGGTTTTAATTCCGACCTTGTTCCTGGAGAGATACCCTCCTGTAGGTTTTAATTCCGACCTTGTTCCTGGAGAGATACCCTCCTGTAGGTTTTATCTCCCCAGAAAAAGTGTTGGATGGTAATCTCAGGGTTGGAGGGTATCTCAGGGTTGGAGGGTATCTCAGGGTTGGAGGGTATCTCTGGGTTGGAGGGTATCTCAGGGTTGGAGGGTATCTCTGGGTTGGAGGGTATCTCTGGGTTGGAGGGTATCTCTGGGTTGGAGGGTATCTCTGGGTTGGAGGGTATCTCTGGGTTGGAGGGGATCTCTGGGTTGGAGGGTATCTCTGGGTTGGAGGGTATCTCTGGGTTGGAGGGGATATCATGGTTGGAGGGGATCTCATGGTTGAAGGGGATCTCTGGGTTGGAGGGGATCTCTAGGTTGGAGGGGATCTCTGGGTTGGAAGGGATCTCTGGGTTGGATGGAATCTCTGGGTTGGAGGGTATCTCTGGGTAGTAGGGTATCTCTGGGTTGGAGGGTATCTCTGAGTTGGAGGGTATCTCATGGTTGAAGAGGATCTCATGGTTGAAGGGTATCTCTGGGTTGGAGGGGATCTCTGGGTTGGATGGAATCTCTGGGTTGGAGGGGATCTCTGGGTTGGAGGGGATCTCTGGGTTGGAGGGGATCTCTGGGTTGGAGGGTATCTCTGGGTAGTAGGGTATCTCTGGGTTGGAGGGGATCTCTGGGTTGGAGGGTATCTCTGGGTTGGAGGGTATCTCTGGGTAGTAGGGTATCTCTGGGTTGGAAGGTATCTCTGAGTTGGAGGGTATCTCTGGGTTGGAGGGTATCTCATGGTTGGAGGGTATCTCATGGTTGGAGGGTATCTCTGGGTTGGAGGGGATCTCATAGTTGGAGGGGATCTCTCCAGCAACAGGGTTGGGGGTATCTCTCCAGCAATAGGGTTGGGGGATATCTCTCCAGGAACAGGGTTGGAGGGTATCTCTCCAGGAACAGGGTTGGAGGGCCCTGCTCTAGTGTATATGGCTGCTTACCTTGTAGTACTGTCCCATGGCCCCTCCAGGAGGGGGGTAATGGCCCTGGATCTGCTGCCCACCAGGCATTCTCTGGCCTGGGTAGTTGGGGGACGGGAGTGGCCTGGAGGGGTTGGGGGTGTGGGTGTGGTACTGGTTCTGCTGCTGGGGGAACCCTTGGCCGTTCGGTCCTGGACCATACTGCTGCCCTCCGTAGTTAGGCTTCATAGGGAGGAACAAAAGAAGGAAATATATTACAGTGAAGTATTTCATCAAGTAGTTGATTGATTGGACAATTATGATGAAGTTATCAATAGACAGGCTAGGGAGGAATATATTACAATAATTACACATAAAATGTACAAATAAAGAACTAACTACTCATAATACTATACAATATCTGATCCAGGAAGTTACCATCCAATAGGAAGTTACCATCCAATAGGAAGATATCATCCAATAGGAAGTTACCATCCAATAGGAAGTTACCATCCAATAGGAAGTTGCCATCCAATAGGAAGATGCCATCCAATAGGAAGATATCATCCAATAGGAAGTTACCATCCAATAGGAAGTTACCATCCAATAGGAAGTTACCATCAAATAGGAAGTTACCATCCAATAGGAAGTTACCATCCAATAGGAAGTTACCATCCAATAGAAAGTTACCATCCAGTAGGAAGTTACCATCCCCGTCCAATAGGAAGTTACCATCCAATAGGAACTGAATCATAGTAGATCATGTTTCATTTAACCAATAAGGCCCGAGGGGGTGTGGTATATGGACAATATACCACAGCTAAAGGCTGTTCCTATGCCCAATCAACACAGCCCTTAGCTGTAGTATAGTGCTCCATATATCACAAACACCCAAAGAGCCTTATTGCTATTATAAACTGGTTACCAACGGAATTAGACCAGTAAAAATACTTGTTTCGTCATACCCCGTGGTATACGGTCTGATATACCACGGCTTTTCAGCCAATCAGGGTTCAGGGCTCGAACCACCCAGTTTATAATGGAAATGAGCTCATTTTGACTTAGTTTAACATCAATCGAGGGTAGCCTAATAAACACAGATAAGTATATCAATATATACAGGGAGTCATATTGCTCGTCATAATGTAAAAATAATATCTGCCATTTAGCAGACACTATTATCCAAAGTGAGTTACAGTCACATGTGTATAAATATTTTACATGTAGGTGGTCCTGGGATTGAACTCACAATCCTGGCGTTGTAAGCACCATGCTCAACCAACTGAGCTGTAGAGGAGTCATGGTAGTCCCCCCCCCCCCCCCCCCCAGATTCACTCACCTCTCCAGGGTAGGGTCTCTTCACACCCTGCATGCCCATACCCTGAGGCCTGCATCCTGGGTATCCCTGCTGGGGTATTCTCTGGGCAACGTGGCCTCCAAAGGGCCCCTGGGGCCGGGGATGGTTCATTCCCATGTGGGAGGAGACCATGTTGGAGGGGTTCATGCCCGGGCCGGGGCCCATGTTCCCTGGGAGAGATGGAGGGCCCCTGGGACCCCCTGGCCCCTGGTTCATGAATTGGTTCTGGTAAGCCTGGCTGGGCCCCATCTGGAACGACGAAGTCATCTGGAAAAGAAGGACAGGGACCAATACAATAGACAGCTGAAAGTGTGATTAATGTGAAGATGGAGGTGTATGTATGGAGGTTACAACATACCGGTCCATACTGGTTCATGTCCTTGTTTTGAGTGTCCTGCTGCATGGCGGCAACAGTCGCCGTGGCAGTGGCGGTAGCAGTGGCGGCTGCCGCGGCGACGGCTGCGGCGGCGGCGGCAGCAGCAGGTTGGGTGAAGTCGCTAGGGGGACGAGAGTGGGGGGGCATGCCCACGCCACCAGGACCAGAGATAGGACCTCCAGGGTAACTAGTAGACAGGAAACAGAAGGTAGCGTCCGTCAGGATGTCAATAACTGAGTAAGTAGAGGGTAGGTGAGTGCAAAGTGATTGCCATGCTGCATAACACGATACATGGTTCTGCATACATACATTTATTCTATCCTACTTAAAACATTGTGACTAGGGGGCAGTATTTTCATTTTTGGAAAAATAACGTTCCCGTACTAAACGGGATATTTTGTCAGGACAAGATGCTAGAACATGCATATAATTGACAGCTTTGGATAGAAAACACTCTAAAGTTTCCAAAACTGTCAAAATATTGTCTGTGAGTATAACAGAACTGATGTTGCAGGCGAAAGCCTGAGAAAAATCCAATCCGGAAGTGCCTCATGTTTTGAAATCGCTGCGTTCCAATGTGTCTCTATTGAGCAGTGAATGGGCTATCAACCAGATTACTTTTTCTCCGTATTCCCCAAGGTGTCTACAGCATTGTGACGTAGTTTTACGCATTTATGTTGAAGAATACCCGTAAGCGGCTACATTGCGCAAGTGGTCATCTGATGGCTCCCAGAGTGATTCTCGCGTAAAATACAGAGGTAGCCATTATTCCAATCAGTCCTACAGAAAAACCAATTGTCCAGGTGGATATATTACCGAATAGATATTTGAAAAACACCTTGAGGTTATAAACAACGTTTGCCATGTTTCTGTCGATATTATGGAGCTAATTTGGAATATTTTTTGGTGTTTTCGTGACTGCAATTTCAGGGCGATTTTTCAGCCAAACGTGAAGAACAAACGGAGCTATTTTGCCTTTTTGGAAAAAAGGATCATTGGCTATCTAACTGGGAGTCTCGTGAGTGAAAATATCCGAAGCTCAACAAAGGTAAACAATTTAATTTGATTGTTTTTCTGATTTCCGTGACCAAGTTACCTGCTGCTAGCTGGACAAAATGCTATGCTAGGCTATCGATAAACTTACACAAATGCTTGTCTAGCGTTGGCTGTAAAGCATATTTTGAAAATCTGAGATGACAGGGTGATTAACAAAAGGCTAATCTGTGTCTCAATATATTTAACTTGTGATTTTCATGAATAGGAATATTTTCTAGGAATATTTATGTCCGTTGCGTTGTGCTAATTAGTGTCAGTCGATGATTACGTTCATTCATGCGGGATGGGGAGTCACTAGAGGTTAAAACATTTGAAAAACATCAAAATGGTTCCCCCCGCTACACGTGTTTCAGTATACAGCTGAGAGGTAACTTCAAGCTTAACCTTCATTGTTAAGTGATTTTGAAACCCAACAAGTTTGAGATTGAAATGGGTGACAACGTGGACTGACTGTCCTCTATCCACACCAACCAGAAAGCACATAAACCCCCCATACACTCACCGGGTTTCAACATGATTGTTCTATTCAATATTTCACAGACCCTTTACCTGTCTACCAGGCCGACTCTCCACTCTACCTGTCTACCAGGCTAACTCTCCACTCTACCACTCTACCAGGCTGACTCTTCACTCTACAACTCTACCAGGCTGACTCTCCACTCTACCAGGCTGACTCCCCACTCTCCCTGTCTACCAGGCCGACTCCCCACTCTACCAGGCTGACTCTCCACTCTACTACTCTACCAGGCTGACTCTCCACTCTACCAGGCTGACTCCCCACTCTCCCTGTCTACCAGGCCGACTCCCCACTCTACCAGGCTGACTCCCCACTCTCCCTGTCTACCAGGCCGACTCCCCACTCTACCAGGCTGACTCTCCACTCTACTTTTCTACCAGGCTGACTCTCCACTCTACCTGTCTACCAGGCTGACTCTCCACTCTACCACTCTACCAGGCTGACTCTTCACTCTACTACTCTACCAGGCTGACTCTCCACTCTACCAGGCTGACTCCCCACTCTCCCTGTCTACCAGGCCGACTCCCCACTCTACCAGGCTGACTCTCCACTCTACTTGTCTACCAGGCTGACTCTCCACTCTACCTGTCTACCAGGTTAACTCTCCACTCTACCACTCTACCAGGCTGACTCTCCACTCTACCGGTCTACCAGGTTAACTCTTCACTCTACCTGTCTACCATTCCGACTCCCCACTCTACCAGGCCGACTCCCCACTCTACCAGGCCGAATGCCTACTCTACCAGGCCGACTCTCCACTCTCCAACCTGTCTACCAGGCCGACTCTCCACTCTACCGGTCTACCAGGCTGACTCTCCACTCCACCTGTCTGCCAGGTTAACTCTCCACTCTACCTGTCTACCAGGCTGACTCTATATATGGAAAATTGTGGCATTTAGGACTCTACCATAAAGCCTCCCCACACTCACTTCCCCCCGAAGCCTCCTCCTCCCCCGCGGCCCACACTCACTTCCCCCAGAAGCCTCCTTCTCCCCCGCGGCCCACACTCACTTCCCCCCGAAGCCTCCTCCTCCCCGTGGCCCACACTCACTTCCCCCGAAGCCTCCTCCTCCCCCCGCGGCCCACACTCATTTCCCCCGAAGCCTCCTCCTCCCCGCGGCCCACACTCACTTCCCCCCGAAGCCTCCTCCTCCCCCGCGGCCCACACTCACTTCCCCCCGAAGCCTCCTCCTCCCCCGGGGTAGCCCTGGCGTCCGTACAGGTCCTGCTGCATGTAAGCCTGGTTCTGCTGGCCCTTGTTGGGGAACTGCTGCTGCTGGCCTGGGTACTGGGGTGAGTTCATCCCCTGGTTGTTCCCAGACATACCCCCCTGACCCATGGGGTTACCACCAGGGATCATGGGGTTGCCACTGTCAGCCATGTGGTTTGACAACACCTGGTGGGTAAACAGAAACAGTGTTTGGTTTAATTTCAGTCTGTCATGATGTCTGTCAGGTAGTGACTGAGACCTGGGTGTCATGATGTCTGTCAGGGAGTGACTGAGACCTGGGTGTCATGATGTCTGTCAGGGAGTGACTGAGACCTGGGTGTCATGATGTCTGTCAGGGAGTGACTGAGACCTGGGTGTCATGATGTCTGTCAGGTAGTGACTGAGACCTGGGTGTCATGATGTCTGTCAGGGAGTGACTGACACCTGGGTGTCATGATGTCTGTCAGGTAGTGACTGAGACCTGGGTGTCATGATGTCTGTCAGGGATGTCTGTCATGATGTCTGTCAGGGAGTGACTGAGACCTGGGTGTCATGATGTCTGTCAGGGAGTGACTGAGACCTGGGTGTCATGATGTCTGTCAGGGAGTGACTGAGACCTGGGTGTCATGATGTCTGTCAGGTAGTGACTGAGACCTGGGTGTCATGATGTCTGTCAGGGAGTGACTGAGACCTGGGTGTCATGATGTCTGTCAGGGAGTGACTGAGACCTGGGTGTCATGATGTCTGTCAGGGAGTGACTGAGACCTGGGTGTCATGATGTCTGTCAGGGAGTGACTGAGACCTGGGTGTCATGATGTCTGTCAGGGAGTGACTGAGACCTGGGTGTCATGATGTCTGTCAGGGAGTGACTGAGACCTGGGTGTCATGATGTCTGTCAGGGAGTGACTGAGACCTGGGTGTCATGATGTCTGTCAGGGAGTGACTGAGACCTGGGTGTCATGATGTCTGTCAGGGAGTGACTGAGACCTGGGTGTCATGATGTCTGTCAGGGAGTGACTGAGACCTGGGTGTCATGATGTCTGTCAGGGAGTGACTGAGACCTGGGTGTCATGATGTCTGTCAGGGAGTGACTGAGACCTGGGTGTCATGATGTCTGTCAGGGAGTGACTGAGACCTGGGTGTCATGATGTCTGTCAGGGAGTGACTGAGACCTGGGTGTCATGATGTCTGTCAGGGAGTGACTGAGACCTGGGTGTCATGATGTCTGTCAGGGAGTGACTGAGACCTGGGTGTCATGATGTCTGTCAGGGAGTGACTGAGACCTGGGTGTCATGATGTCTGTCAGGGAGTGACTGAGACCTGGGTGTCATGATGTCTGTCAGGGAGTGACTGAGACCTGGGTGTCATGATGTCTGTCAGGGAGTGACTGAGACCTGGGTGTCATGATGTCTGTCAGGTAGTGACTGAGACCTGGGTGTCATGATGTCTGTCAGGGAGTGACTGACACCTGGGTGTCATGATGTCTGTCAGGTAGTGACTGAGACCTGGGTGTCATGATGTCTGTCAGGGAGTGACTGAGACCTGGGTGTCATGATGTCTGTCAGGGAGTGACTGAGACCTGGGTGTCATGATGTCTGTCAGGGAGTGACTGAGACCTGGGTGTCATGATGTCTGTCAGGGAGTGACTGAGACCTGGGTGTCATGATGTCTGTCAGGGAGTGACTGAGACCTGGGTGTCATGATGTCTGTCAGGGAGTGACTGAGACCTGGGTGTCATGATGTCTGTCAGGGAGTGACTGAGACCTGGGTGTCATGATGTCTGTCAGGGAGTGACTGAGACCTGGGTGTCATGTCTGTCAGGGAGTGATGTGGTGTCATGAGGGAGTGACTGAGACCTGGGTGTCATGATGTCTGTCAGGGAGTGACTGAGACCTGGGTGTCATGATGTCTGTCAGGGAGTGACTGAGACCTGGGTGTCATGATGTCTGTCAGGGAGTGACTGAGACCTGGGTGTCATGATGTCTGTCAGGGAGTGACTGAGACCTGGGTGTCATGATGTCTGTCAGGGAGTGACTGAGACCTGGGTGTCATGATGTCTGTCAGGGAGTGACTGAGACCTGGGTGTCATGATGTCTGTCAGGGAGTGACTGAGACCTGGGTGTCATGATGTCTGTCAGGGAGTGACTGAGACCTGGGTGTCATGATGTCTGTCAGGGAGTGACTGAGACCTGGGTGTCATGATGTCTGTCAGGGGGAGTGACTGAGACCTGGGTGTCATGATGTCTGTCATGTCTGTCAGGGAGTGACTGAGACCTGGGTGTCATGATGTCTGTCAGGGAGTGACTGAGACCTGGGTGTCATGATGTCTGTCAGGGAGTGACTGAGACCTGGGTGTCATGATGTCTGTCAGGGAGTGACTGAGACCTGGGTGTCATGATGTCTGTCAGGGAGTGACTGAGACCTGGGTGTCATGATGTCTGTCAGGGAGTGACTGAGACCTGGGTGTCATGATGTCTGTCAGGGAGTGACTGAGACCTGGGTGTCATGATGTCTGTCAGGGAGTGACTGAGACCTGGGTGTCATGATGTCTGTCAGGGAGTGACTGAGACCTGGGTGTCATGATGTCTGTCAGGGAGTGACTGAGACCTGGGTGTCATGATGTCTGTCAGGGAGTGACTGAGACCTGGGTGTCATGATGTCTGTCAGGGAGTGACTGAGACCTGGGTGTCATGATGTCTGTCAGGGAGTGACTGAGACCTGGGTGTCATGATGTCTGTCAGGGAGTGACTGAGACCTGGGTGTCATGATGTCTGTCAGGGAGTGACTGAGACCTGGGTGTCATGATGTCTGTCAGGGAGTGACTGAGACCTGGGTGTCATGATGTCTGTCAGGGAGTGACTGAGACCTGGGTGTCATGATGTCTGTCAGGGAGTGACTGAGACCTGGGTGTCATGATGTCTGTCAGGGAGTGACTGAGACCTGGGTGTCATGATGTCTGTCAGGGAGTGACTGAGACCTGGGTGTCATGATGTCTGTCAGGGAGTGACTGAGACCTGGGTGTCATGATGTCTGTCAGGGAGTGACTGAGACCTGGGTGTCATGATGTCTGTCAGGGAGTGACTGAGACCTGGGTGAGACCTGGGTGTCATGATGTCTGTCAGGGGGAGTGATGTCTGTCAGGGAGACCGAGGGTGTCATGATGTCTGTCAGGGAGTGACTGAGACCTGGGTGTCATGATGTCTGTCAGGGAGTGACTGAGACCTGGGTGTCATGATGTCTGTCAGGGAGTGACTGAGACCTGGGTGTCATGATGTCTGTCAGGGAGTGACTGAGACCTGGGTGTCATGATGTCTGTCAGGGAGTGACTGAGACCTGGGTGTCATGATGTCTGTCAGGGAGTGACTGAGACCTGGGTGTCATGATGTCTGTCAGGGAGTGACTGAGACCTGGGTGTCATGATGTCTGTCAGGGAGTGACTGAGACCTGGGTGTCATGATGTCTGTCAGGTAGTGACTGAGACCTGGGTGTCATGATGTCTGTCAGGGAGTGACTGAGACCTGGGTGTCATGATGTCTGTCAGGGAGTGACTGAGACCTGGGTGTCATGATGTCTGTCAGGGAGTGACTGAGACCTGGGTGTCATGATGTCTGTCAGGGAGTGACTGAGACCTGGGTGTCATGATGTCTGTCAGGGAGTGACTGAGACCTGGGTGTCATGATGTCTGTCAGGGAGTGACTGAGACCTGGGTGTCATGATGTCTGTCAGGGAGTGACTGAGACCTGGGTGTCATGATGTCTGTCAGGGAGTGACTGAGACCTGGGTGTCATGATGTCTGTCAGGGAGTGACTGAGACCTGGATGTCATGATGTCTGTCAGGGAGTGACTGAGACCTGGGTGTCATGATGTCTGTCAGGGAGTGACTGAGACCTGGGTGTCATGATGTCTGTCAGGGAGTGACTGAGACCGGTGTCATGATGTCTTTCAGGGAGTGACTGAGACCGGTGTCATGATGTCTGTCAGGTAGTGACTGAGACCTGGGTGTCATGATGTCTGTCAGGTAGTGACTGAGACCTGGGTGTCATGATGTCTGTCAGGGAGTGACTGAGACCTGGGTGTCATGATGTCTGTCAGGGAGTGACTGAGACCGGTGTCATGATGTCTTTCAGGGAGTGACTGAGACCGGTGTCATGATGTCTGTCAGGTAGTGACTGAGACCTGGGTGTCATGATGTCTGTCAGGTAGTTACTGAGACCTGGATGTCATGATGTCTGTCAGGGAGTGACTGAGACCTGGGTGTCATGATGTCTGTCAGGGAGTGACTGAGACCTGGGTGTCATGATGTCTGTCAGGGAGTGACTGAGACCTGGGTGTCATGATGTCTGTCAGGGAGTGACTGAGACCTGGGTGTCATGATGTCTGTCAGGGAGTGACTGAGACCTGGGTGTCATGATGTCTGTCAGGGAGTGACTGAGACCTGGGTGTCATGATGTCTGTCAGGGAGTGACTGAGACCTGGGTGTCATGATGTCTGTCAGGGAGTGACTGAGACCTGGGTGTCATGATGTCTGTCAGGGAGTGACTGAGACCTGAAACGAGCCTGAGCATGTCAAACACACTCGAGGCATCCATTATTAGTCAAATAAACAGCCATTTACACAGGCCCACTGGGCCAAAGATGAACTAGCTCATCTGGCATTTGCCAAAACTACCCTATAGCCAGTCCGTCTCTGCTCTGGCTGGAACTAACATAGATGAAATATTTAAATAACCCAAATTGTAAGGGGAAGGTTAGAAGACCATAATCTGAGTTCCATTGTCATGTGACAACCTGGCAATAGGCAAAACCTTCTGTGCACCCTATAGGTATATAAATATATCCCACCCTATATAAATATATCCTACCCTATATAAATATATCCTACCCTATATAAATATATCCTACCCTATATAAATATATCCTACCCTATATAAATATATCCTACCCTATATAAATATATCCTACCCTATATAAATATATCCTACCCTATATAAATATATCCTACCCTATATAAATATATCCTACCCTATATAAATATATCCTACCCTATATAAATATATCCTACCCTATATAAATATATCCTACCCTATATAAATGATCATACCCTATATATATATATCCTACCCTATATAAATATATCCTACCCTATATAAATATATCCTACCCTATATAAATATATCCTACCCTATATAAATATATCCTACCCTATATAAATATATCCTACCCTATATAAATATATCCTACCCTATAGAAATATATCCTACCCTATATAAATATATCCTACCCTATAGAAATATATCCTACCCTATATAAATACATCCTACCCTATATAAATATATCCTACCCTATATAAATATATCCTACCCTATATAAATATATCCTACCCTATATATATATATCCTACCCTATATAAATATATCCTACCCTATATAAATATATCCTACCCTATATATATATATCCTACCCTATATAAATATATCCTACCCTATATAAATATATCCTACCCTATATAAATATATCCTACCCTATAAAAATATATCCTACCCTATATATATATATCCTACCCTATATAAATATATCCTACCCTATATAAATATATCCTACCCTATATAAATATATCCTACCCTATATAAATATATCCTACCCTATATATATATATCCTACCCTATATAAATATATCCTACCCTATATAAATATATCCTACCCTATATAAATATATCCTACCCTATATAAATATATCCTACCCTATATAAATATATCCTACCCTATATAAATATATCCTACCCTATATAAATATATCCTACCCTATATATATATATCCTACCCTATATAAATATATCCTACCCTATATAAATATATCCTACCCTATATAAATATATCCTACCCTATATAAATATATCCTACCCTATATATACCTACATATATATATCCTACCCTATATAAATATATCCTACCCTATATATACCTACATATATATATCCTACCCTATATAAATATATCCTACCCTATATATACCTACATATATATATCCTACCCTATATAAATATATCCTACCCTATATAAATATATCCTACCCTATATATACCTACATATATATATCCTACCCTATATAAATATATCCTACCCTATATAAATATATATCCTACCCTATATATACCTACATATATATATCCTACCCTATATAAATATACTACCCTATATATATATATACATCCTACCCTATATATATATATATCCTACCCTATATAAATATATATCCTACCCTATATATATATATACTACCCTATATATATATATATATATACATCCTACCCTATATATATATATATATATACATCCTACCCTATATAAATGATCCTACCCTATATAAATATATCCTACCCTATATATACCTACATATATATATCCTACCCTATATAAATATATCCTACCCTATATATACCTACATATATATATCCTACCCTATATAAATGATCCTACCCTATATATATATATATATATATATATATATATATATATATATATATCCTACCCTATATATATATATCCTACCCTATATATATATATCCTACCCTATATAAATATATCCTACCCTATATAAATATATCCTACCCTATAAATATATATATATATCCTACCCTATATATATATATCCTACCCTATATAAATATATCCTACCCTATATAAATATATCCTACCCTATATATATATATCCTACCCTATATATATATCCTACCCTATATATATATATACATCCTAATCTATATATATATATCCTACCCTATATAAATATATCCTACCCTATATATATATCCTACCCTATATAAATATATCCTACCCTATATAAATATATCCTACCCCATATATATATCCTACCCTATATAAATATATCCTACCCTATATATATGTATGTCTATATACATCCTACCCTATATAAATATATCCTACCCTATATATACAGTGCCTTGCGAAAGTATTCGGCCCCCTTGAATTTTGCGACCTTTTGCCACATTTCAGGCTTCAAACATAAAGATATAAAACTGTATTTTTTTGTGAAGTAACAACAACAAGTGGGACACAATCATGAAGTGGAACGACATTTATTGGATATTTCAAACCTTTTTAACAAATCAAAAACTGAAAAATTGGGCGTGCAAAATTATTCAGCCCCTTTACTTTCAGTGCAGCAAACTCTCTCCAGAAGTTCAGTGAGGATCTCTAAATAATCCAATGTTGACCTGTTGTGAAGAAGTTTAAAGCCGGATTTGGATACAAAAAGATTTCCCAAGCTTTAAACATCCCAAGGAGCACTGTGCAAGCGATAATATTGAAATGGAAGGAGTATCAGACCACTGCAAATCTACCAAGACCTGGCCGTCCCTCTAAACTTTCAGCTCATACAAGGAGAAGACTGATCAGAGATGCAGCCAAGAGGCCCATGATCACTCTGGATGAACTGCAGAGATCTACAGCTGAGGTGGGAGACTCTGTCCATAGGACAACAATCAGTCGTATATTGCACAAATCTGGCCTTTATGGAAGAGTGGCAAGAAGAAAGCCATTTCTTAAAGATATCCATAAAAAGTGTCGTTTAAAGTTTGCCACAAGCCAAACATGTGGAAGAAGGTGCTCTGGTCAGATGAAACCAAAATTGAACTTTTTGGCAACAATGCAAAACGTTATGTTTGGCGTAAAAGCAACACAGCTCATCACAATGAACACACCATCCCCACTGTCAAACATGGTGGTGGCAGCATCATGGTTTGGGCCTGCTTTTCTTCAGCAGGGACAGGGAAGATGGTTAAAATTGATGGGAAGATGGATGGAGCCAAATACAGGACCATTCTGGAAGAAAACCTGATGGAGTCTGCAAAAGACCTGAGACTGGGACGGAGATTTGTCTTCCAACAAGACAATGATCCAAAACATAAAGCAAAATCTACAATGGAATGGTTCAAAAATAAACATATCCAGGTGTTAGAAGGGCCAAGTTAAAGTCCAGACCTGAATCCAATAGAGAATCTGTGGAAAGAACTGAAAACTGCTGTTCACAAATGCTCTCCATCCAACCTCACTGAGCTCGAGCTGTTTTGCAAGGAGTAATGGGAAAAATTTCAGTCTCTCGATGTGTAAAACTGATAGAAACATACCCCAAGCGACTTACAGCTGTAATCGCAGCAAAAGGTGGCGCTAAAGTATTAACTTAAGGGGGCTGAATAATTTTGCACGCCCAACTTTTCAGTTTTTGATTTGTTAAAAAAGTTTGAAATATCCAATAAATGTCGTTCCACTTCATGATTGTGTCCCACTTGTTGTTGATTCTTCACAAAAAAATACAGTTTTATATCTTTATGTTTGAAGCCTGAAATGTGGCAAAAGGTCGCAAAGTTCAAGGGGGCCGAATACTTTCGCAAGGCACTGTATATATATATATGTATCCTACCATATATATATATATAACGTTGGGGTTTTGGTGGATCATTTAGACTCTGAGAAACGTGATGAATTGGTCGCTCTTATTAGAAACTACCC
The DNA here is from genome assembly GCF_036934945.1 of Oncorhynchus masou masou. Lineage (NCBI taxonomy): Eukaryota > Metazoa > Chordata > Actinopteri > Salmoniformes > Salmonidae > Oncorhynchus > Oncorhynchus masou. Next base: position 74,661,595 of record NC_088229.1, read on the forward strand.
TGTTTTGTTAACTGACACTCCATCGCAAAAACCCACTTAATTGAGCATGATATAGACATCGGAGATGCTAAGCCTATCAAACAGAGATTTTACCGTGTATCTGAGGAGAAGAGATTGAACCTGGAAACAGAGGTGCAGTATATGTTGGACAATGGTATCGCGGAGCCATGTTGTTCAAATTGGGCGTCCCCCTGTCTTTTGGTCAAAAAGTCTGATTCCACTTTCAGACCTTGCACTGATTATAGAGAAGTTAACAATGTTACTAAAGCAGACCTGTACCCTATTCCTAGGATGGAGGACTGTATTGATCAAGTTGGGACAGCAAAGTATGTTAGCAAATTTGATCTTTTTAAAGGGATATTGGCAAGTACCCCTTACCAAAAGAGCTTGTGAGATTGCTGCCTTTTACAACGCTGTCTGGTTTGTTCTCTTATACAGTGATGCCTTTCGGCTTGCGGAATGCTCCAGCCACATTCGTCTCAGGTCTGGAAGGCCGTGTGTATCTACTCAGACTCCTGGGAGGAGCTTGTTTGGAGAGTGCAAAAGCCCTGTTCGAAAGACTGGTGCGGGCCAAGTTGACTATTCATTTGGCAAAATGTGAGTTTGCCAAAGCTACAGTCACATACCTAGGCAAGGTTGTTGGTCAGGGATTTGTCTGTCCCGTGGAAGCCAAGGTCCAGGCTGTGAAGCAGTTCCCACAGCCGTCCACAAAGACAGAACTGATGCACTTCCTGGGAATGGCGGGGTACTACCGCGCTTTCTGTAAAACCTTCTCAGTAGTAGTGTCCCCACTGACCAATCTGTTGAAGGCCGAGGCTGAATTTACCTGGTCCACACAGTGTCAAGAGGCATTTGAAGCAGTTAAGGCTCTTTTGTGTTTGGCACCTGTGTTGGCAGTACCACATTTTTAGGAAACCTTTCAAATGGCAGGTAGACGCCAGTGAAATCGGTCCTGGGGCTGTGCTTCTCCAGGAGAATGATAACAATGTTGAGTGTCCAGTCAGTTTCTTCTCCCGGAAATATCAGATTAAACTATTCTGTGATTGAAAAGGAGGCTTTCGGTCTCATTTTGGGCTTTACACTTCACAGGGTTTTTACTTCGAGGGCTATGTTGGTTCTGGTTTGACCCTTTTAACTGTGTTCACTGACCACAACCCACTTGTTTTTCTGCTCTGTCCCATGCTCCTTTAACCTAGTTCGTATCTTCTCCCTGCTGACCCCTATGGGCTGTCTGCACCTCTTTCCTCTTATTAAATTGCTCCCCAGGTACCAGGGCTGCCGAGTTTCAGGGGTGGACAGGCAGTTGGGGAACACGGGGCTACTACTAGGAGCCGGGACTGGTATCCTTTTTTTTGAGGGGGGGGGGGGGATTTGAATTGTTTTGAATATGTTGGAGGAAGTTGGGATGAGGGTGGGACCCTCATTTTAAGGAGGGGGGTGTCGCGGCTCCTCCTCTGCAGTGCAGGGGGTGGTTCCTCCTGCAGGCAGAGGAGGGTCGTTAGTGATTGGAGTTACCTGGGCTCATGGTATTTAAACTGCTTCACTATTCACTCTTCTCTCTCTCTCTCTGCTCCTCCAGGTATGATCCTGTTTGTTTGTTCCTTTGTAGTTTTGCATAGTTTTCACTCAGTCATTCACACACACAGATTCACCCTGCACTCTACCTCATTATGACACTTCCACACCTCATACCGTTTTCTAAGTTTAAAGTTAATAGTTTTTGTTTACAATAAATAAATAAAAATATTTGGCCTATACCTGTTGTTCGCGTCCCCTCATTTTTGCCACAGGCTATGAGCTGGCCTGTGACAATATATATATATGTATTGTCCTACCCTATAGGAGAACGGCAAGGAATCACAACCACAACACAAAAACAAAAAAACTATAAAACTGCTCAAATAGATCTAGAAAGAAACTGATCTACATGGTTCAAGTCAATTTGATGGCATTTATGAGAGCCGGGCAAGATGAGCCTACTCTGTCGTTGCCCCAGTCGATAACAGAGGGCTATTTTTAGCCTGCTACACAGGACCAGCAACCAAACTACTGTAGTCACTACTACTACAACTACTATTACTACTGGAGTCACTACTACTACTACTACTATTACTACTGGAGTCACTACTACTACTACTACTATTACTACTGGAGTCACTACTACTACTACTACTATTACTACTGTAGTCACTACTACTACTACTACTACTACTGTAGTCACTACTACTACTACTACTACTGTAGTCACTACTACTACTATTACTACTGTAGTCACTACTACTACTATTACTACTGGAGTCACTACTACTACTACTACTATTACTACTGGAGTCACTACTACTACTACTACTGTAGTCACTACTACTACTACTACTACTGTAGTCACTACTACTACTATTACTACTGTAGTCACTACTACTACTATTACTACTGTAGTCACTACTACTACTATTACTACTGGAGTCACTACTACTACTACAGTAGTCACTACTACTACTACTGTAGTCACTACTACTACTACTACTATTACTACTGGAGTCACTACTACTACTACTACTATTACTACTGGAGTCACTACTACTACTACTACTATTACTACTGGAGTCACTACTATTACTACTGTAGTCACCACTACTACTACTGTAGTCACTAGTACTACTAATGTAGTCACTACTACTATTATTACTACTGTAGTCACTACTACTAATACTGTAGTCACAACAACTACTACTACTACTATGACTACTGTAGTCACTACTAATACTACTATTACTACTGTAGTCACTACTACTACTACTAATGTAGTCACTACTACTACTACTACTACTACTACTAATGTAGTCACTACTACAATTAATACTGTAGTCACTACTACTACTACTACTACTACTACTACTACTACTGTAGTCACTTCTACTACTAATCTAGATTTAATCTCACCTGTCTCTGCAAGGTTTTGGTGACACCCCAGAGCATGCTGGGTAATCTCACCTGACTCTACAATGTGTTGGTGACACCCCAGAGCATGCTGGGTAATCTCACCTTACTCTGCAAGTTTTTGGCGACAACCCAGAGCATGCTGGGTAATCTCACCTGACTCTGAGAGGTGTTGGCCACACCCCAGACGGTCGTTACCACGGAGAGAGAACCCGGCGGCTGGTTGGTGTTCTGTTGCCATGGTACTGAGTCGTAGGGAAAAGACCCATCACTGCAGACACACATACATACACACAACACAGAGAGATAAAACAGATTTGTATTTATATATAAAACATTTTTTGTACCAATAGCTACATCATTAAAAGTACAAACTTTAGTTATTCACAAGCCCCCATCCTCATCCACTGTACATAGAACCCCCTGTAAAATCCTCCAGAGAGAGGGAGGGAGAGAGAGGGAGGGAGAGAGAGAGAGGGAGGGGGAGAGAGGGAGGGAGAGAGAGAGAGAGAGAGAGAGAGAGAGAGAGAGGGAGAGGGGGAGAGAAAGAGAGAGACAGAGAGAGACAGAAAGAGAGGGAGAGAGAAATAGAGAGGGAGAGAGAGAGAGGGGGAGAGAGGGAGGGAGAGAGAGAGAGAGAGAGGGAGAGAGAGAGAGAGGGAGAGAGAGGGAGAGAGACAGAGAGAGACAGAGAGAAAAATAATGAGGGAGAGAGAAAGAAAGAGAGAGAAA
>NC_088229.1:74672763-74722763 GCF_036934945.1 Oncorhynchus masou masou
TCACCTCTATCATTATTATGTTACAACAAGAGGCTAACTCACCTCTATCATTATTCTGTTACAACAAGAGGCTAACTCACCTCTATTTTATTATTCTGTTACAACAAGAGGCTAACTCACCTCTACCATTATTCTGTTACAACAAGAGGCTAACTCACCTCTACCATTATTCTGTTACAACAAGAGGCTAACTCACCTCTATCATTATTCTGTTACAACAAGAGGCTAACTCACCTCTATCATTATTCTGTTACAACAAGAGGCTAACTCACCTCTACCATTATTCTGTTACAACAAGAGGCTAACTCACCTCTACCATTATTCTGTTACAACAAGAGGCTAACTCACGTCTATCATTATTCTGTTACAACAAGAGGCTAACTCACCTCTATCATTATTCTGTTACAACAAGAGGCTAACTCACCTCTATCATTATTCTGTTACAACAAGAGGCTAACTCACCTCTATCATTATTCTGTTACAACAAGAGGCTAACTCACCTCTATCATTATTCTGTTACAACAAGAGGCTAACTCACCTCTACCATTATTCTGTTACGACAAGAGGCTAACTCACCTCTATCATTATTCTGTTACAACAAGAGGCTAACTCACCTCTATCATTATTCTGTTACAACAAGAGGCTAACTCACCTCTATCATTATTCTGTTACAACAAGAGGCTAACTCACCTCTACCATTATTCTGTTACGACAAGAGGCTAACTCACCTCTATCATTATTCTGTTACAACAAGAGGCTAACTCACCTCTACCATTATTCTGTTACAACAAGAGGCTAACTCACCTCTATCATTATTCTGTTACAACAAGAGGCTAACTCACCTCTACCATTATTCTGTTACAACAAGAGGCTAACTCACCTCTATCATTATTCTGTTACAACAAGAGGCTAACTCACCTCTATCATTATTCTGTTACAACAAGAGGCTAACTCACCTCTACCATTATTCTGTTACGACAAGAGGCTAACTCACCTCTATCATTATTCTGTTACAACAAGAGGCTAACTCACCTCTATCATTATTCTGTTACAACAAGAGGCTAACTCACCTCTATCATTATTCTGTTACAACAAGAGGCTAACTCACCTCTATCATTATTCTGTTACAACAAGAGGCTAACTCACCTCTATCATTATTCTGTTACAACAAGAGGCTAACTCACCTCTACCATTATTCTGTTACGACAAGAGGCTAACTCACCTCTACCATTATTCTGTTACAACAAGAGGCTAACTCACCTCTATCATTATTCTGTTACAACAAGAGGCTAACTCACCTCTATCATTATTCTGTTACAACAAGAGGCTAACTCACCTCTATCATTATTCTGTTACAACAAGAGGCTAACTCACCTCTACCATTATTCTGTTACAACAAGAGGCTAACCAGGCTAACTCACCTCTACCATTATTCTGTTTCAACAAGAGGCTAACCAGGCTAACTCACCTCTACCATTATTCTGTTACAACAAGAGGCTAACTCACCTCTACCATTATTCTGTTACAACAAGAGGCTAACCAGGCTAACTCACCTCTACCATTATTCTGTTACAACAAGAGGCTAACCAGGCTAACTCACCTCTATCATTATTCTGTTACAACAAGAGGCTAACTCACCTCTATCATTACTCTGTTACAACAAGAGGCTAACCAGGATAAATCACCTCTATCATTACTCTGTTACAACAAGAGGCTAACCAGGCTAACTCACCTCTATCATTATTCTGTTTCAACAAGAGGCTAACCAGGCTAACTCACCTCTATCATTATTCTGTTACAACAAGAGGCTAACCAGGATAAATCACACCTCTCTCATGTTGATAAACATGTCCCACCAGTTGCCCCCAAACCGTGCCGCTGAGACCCACAGGAGGAATTATTCTGAGAGGGAGAGAGGGAGGGCGAGAGAGAGAGAGAAATAAAAACACCAGTATGTGTGAGCTGAGCAATGACCGGGTACATTGAGGAGAGAGAGACACTGCCCACAAAATGAGGTGGAAACTGAGCTGCACTTCCTCAACCTCCTTCCCAATGTATGACCATATTATTAAGATATACATATTTCCCTCAGATTACACAGATCCACAAAGAATTTAAAAACCAATCTAGTTTTGTTAAACTCCCATATCTACTGGGTGAAATACAACAAATCACAGCAGCAAGATGTGTGACCTGTTGCCACAAGAAAAGGGCAACCAGTGAAGCACAAACACCATTATAAATACAACGTATATTTATGTTGATTTATTTGTCCCTTTTGTACTTTAACTATTTGCACATCATTACAACTCATTACGACTTGCCGAGTTCAAATAGAGGTTAAAAGAACATTTAAAAAACAACGCTGTACGAAGACATACACAAGACATTTTTGAACTTTGTATGTGTAATGTTTATTGTTAATTTTGTATTGTTTATTTCAATTTTCTATATGATCAATGTACACACAATAAAGTCCTTTGAATTGAAATTGGAATGAGAGAGACCAATTATCCCGCCCCACCACTTAAAGGGGAATTATTCTACCCCACAGTTAGATAAGAGCGTATGGCCACACAAAATCACCACATCCGCTGAGAACAAAGTCCACAGAGCCTGACCTGTTAAAGGGGCAGTCCACAGAGCCTGACCTGTTAAAGGGGCAGTCCACAGAGCCTGACCTGTTAAAGGGGAAGTCCACTGAGCCTGACCTGTTAAAGGGGAAGTCCACAGAGCCTGACCTGTTAAAGGGGCAGTCTGACCAATTTAAAGGGGTATTGAGTCAAAAGGTTCAACTTCAGGTTTAAGGTTTCATATGACAGAACAGGGTACTAAGATTTGTCACCTCTTCACCCTCCTGCGTCCTCCCTCATACTCACACCTCCCTCCCCCTCTCACCCCTCCCTCCCCCTACTCCTCTCCCCTCGCACTCTATTTCCTCCCTCATACTCCCCCCACCTCTTAACCCCTCCCCTCTCACCCCTCACTCCCCCTCACCCTCCTCATCTCCCCTCTCCCTCTATTTCCTTCCTCTCTTCCCTCCCCCTCCACCCCCTCCTCTCCTCTCTCCCTCATACCCCTCCCTCTCACCCCTCCCCCTCCCCTCCTCACTCCCTCTATTTCCTTCCTCTCTCCCCTCTCCCTCCACCCCCTCCTCTCCTCTCTCCCTCATACCCCTCCCTCTCACCCCTCCCCCTCCTCTCCTCTCTCCCTCTATTTCCTTCCTCTCTCCCATCCACCTCCACCCCCTCCTCTCCTCTCTCCCTCATACCCCTCCCTCTCACCCCTCCCCCTCCTCTCCTCTCTCCCTCTATTTCCTCCCTCTCTCCCTGCCACCCTTCCCAGACCTCTCCATGGGGACAGTGGAAAATCAAGGTTGATTAATGCAAAAGGCTGACTGTTCCTCCTCCCTTTAACAACAGGTTTCTCCACAAGTCACGCTGACAGTCCGGAGAGAGTCAGTTCAGATGTACCTAATTTACTATGCTGCTCCAATACAGACCACACATAGCTGACATTTAGTGTTTAACCAATCTGATCAGGCCCTACACCCAAACAAGGGCACTGCGTTCATCCACCTCTGGCCTGCTCGCCTCCCTACCACTGAGGAAGTACAGTTCCCGCTCAGCCCAGTCAAAACTGTTCGCTGCTCTTGCCCCCCAATGGTGGAACAAACTCCCTCACGACGCCAGGACAGCGGAGTCAATCACCACCTTCCGGAGACACCTGAAACCCCACCTCTTTAAGGAATACCTAGGATAGGATAAAGTAATCCTTCTCACCCCCCCCCTTAAATGATTTAGATGCACTATTGTAAAGTGGCTGTTCCACTGGATGTCATAAGGTGAATTCACCAATTTGTAAGTCGCTCTGGATAAGAGCGTCTGCCAAATGACTTAAATGTAATGTAAATGTAATGTCTACTACTACTAGTATTGATGTTGATCCCATGTCTACTACTACTAGTATTGATGTTGATCCCATGTCTACTACTACTAGTATTGATGTTGATCCCATGTCTACTACTACTAGTATTGATGTTGATCCCATGTCTACTACTACTAGTATTGATGATGATCCCATGTCTACTACTCCTAGTATTGATGTTGATCCCATGTTTACTACTCCTAGTATTGATGTTGATCCCATGTCTACTACTACCTCTACTAGTATTGATGTTGATCCCATGTCTACTACTCCTAGTATTGATGTTGATCCCATGTTTACTACTACTAGTATTGATGTTGATCCCATGTCTACTACTACCTCTACTAGTATTGATGTTGATCCCATGTCTACTACTACTACTAGTATTGATGTTGATCCCATGTCTACTACTACTACTAGTATTGATGTTGATCCCATGTCTACTACTCCTAGTATTGATGTTGATCCCATGTCTACTACTACTAGTATTGATGATGATCCCATGTCTACTACTACTACTACTAGTATTGATGTTGATCCCATGTCTACTACTACTACTACTAGTATTGATGTTGATCCCATGTCTACTACTACAACTAGTATTGATGTTGATCCCATGTCTACTACTACTAGTATTGATGTTGATCCCATGTCTACTACTACTACTAGTATTGATGTTGATCCCATGTCTACTACTACTACTAGTATTGATGTTGATCCCATGTCTACTACTACTAGTATTGATGTTGATCCCATGTCTACTACTACTAGTATTGATGTTGATCCCATGTCTACTACTACTACTACTAGTATTGATGTTGATCCCATGTCTACTACTACTAGTATTGATGTTGATCCCATGTCTACTACTACTAGTATTGATGTTGATCCCATGTCTACTACTACTAGTATTGATGTTGATCCCATGTCTACTACTACTAGTATTGATGTTGATCCCATGTCTACTACTACTAGTATTGATGTTGATCCCATGTCTACTACTACCTCTACTAGTATTGATGTTGATCCCATGTCTACTACTACTAGTATTGATGTTGATCCCATGTCTACTACTACTAGTATTGATGTTGATCCCATGTCTACTACTACTAGTACTGATGTTGATCCCATGTCTACTACTACTAGTATTGATGTTGATCCCATGTCTACTACTACTAGTATTGATGTTGATCCCATGTCTACTACTACTAGTATTGATGTTGATCCCATGTCTACTACTACTACTACTATTATTGATGTTGATCCCATGTCTACTACTACTATTATTGATGTTTATCCCATGTCTACTACTACTAGTACTGATGTTGATCCCATGTCTACTACTACTAGTACTGATGTTGATCCCATGTCTACTACTACTATTATTGATGTTTATCCCATGTCTACTACTACTACTAGTATTGATGTTGATCCCATGTCTACTACTACTAGTATTGATGTTGATCCCGTGTCTATTACTACTAGTATTGATGTTGATCCCGTGTCTACTACTACTAGTATTGATGTTGATCCCATGTCTACTACTACTAGTAGTATTGATGTTGATCCCATGTCTACTACTACTAGTATTGATGTTGATCCCGTGTCTACTACTACTAGTACTGATGTTGATCCCATGTCTACTACTACTATTATTGATGTTGATCCCGTGTCTACTACTACTAGTATTGATGTTGATCCCATGTCTACTACTACTACTAGTATTGATGTTGATCCCATGTCTACTACTACTACTAGTATTGATGTTGATCCCATGTCTACTACTACTACTACTATTATTGATGTTTATCCCATGTCTACTACTACTAGTAGTATTGATGTTGATCCCATGTCTACTACTACTAGTATTGATGTTGATCCCGTGTCTACTACTACTAGTATTGATGTTGATCCCATGTCTACTACTACTAGTAGTATTGATGTTGATCCCATGTCTACTACTACTAGTATTGATGTTGATCCCGTGTCTACTACTACTAGTACTGATGTTGATCCCATGTCTACTACTACTATTATTGATGTTGATCCCGTGTCTACTACTACTAGTATTGATGTTGATCCCATGTCTACTACTACTACTAGTATTGATGTTGATCCCATGTCTACTACTACTACTAGTATTGATGTTGATCCCATGTCTACTACTACTACTACTATTATTGATGTTTATCCCATGTCTACTACTACTAGTAGTATTGATGTTGATCCCATGTCTACTACTACTAGTATTAATGTTGATACAATGTCTACTACTACTAGTATTGATGTTGATCCCATGTCTACTACTACTACTAGTATTGATGTTGATCCCATGTCTACTACTACTAGTATTGATGTTGATCCCATGTCTACTACTACTACTAGTATTGATGTTGATCCCATGTCTACTACTACTAGTATTGATGTTGATCCCATGTCTACTACTACTAGTATTGATGTTGATCCCATGTCTACTACTACTAGTATTGATGTTGATCCCATGTCTACTACTACTACTAGTATTGATGTTGATCCCATGTCTACTACTACTACTAGTATTGATGTTGATCCCATGTCTACTACTACTACTAGTATTGATGTTGATCCCATGTCTACTACTACTAGTATTGATGTTGATCCCATGTCTACTACTACTAGTATTGATGTTGATCCCATGTCTACTACTACCTCTACTATTATTGATGTTGATCCCATGTCTACTACTACTATTATTGATGTTTATCCCATGTCTACTACTACTAGTACTGATGTTGATCCCATGTCTACTACTACTAGTACTGATGTTGATCCCATGTCTACTACTACTAGTATTGATGTTGATCCCATGTCTACTACTACTAGTAGTATTGATGTTGATCCCATGTCTACTACTACTAGTATTGATGTTGATCCCGTGTCTACTACTACTAGTATTGATGTTGATCCCATGTCTACTACTACTAGTAGTATTGATGTTGATCCCATGTCTACTACTACTAGTATTGATGTTGATCCCGTGTCTACTACTACTAGTATTGATGTTGATCCCATGTCTACTACTACTACTACTATTATTGATGTTTATCCCATGTCTACTACTACTAGTAGTATTGATGTTGATCCCATGTCTACTACTACTAGTATTAATGTTGATACAATGTCTACTACTACTAGTATTGATGTTGATCCCATGTCTACTACTACTACTAGTATTGATGTTGATCCCATGTCTACTACTACTAGTATTGATGTTGATCCCATGTCTACTACTACTACTAGTATTGATGTTGATCCCATGTCTACTACTACTAGTATTGATGTTGATCCCATGTCTACTACTACTACTAGTATTGATGTTGATCCCATGTCTACTACTACTAGTATTGATGTTGATCCCATGTCTACTACTACTACTAGTATTGATGTTGATCCCATGTCTACTACTACTAGTATTGATGTTGATCCCATGTCTACTACTACTACTAGTATTGATGGTGATCCCATGTCTACTACTACTAGTATTGATGTTGATCCCATGTCTACTACTACTACTAGTATTGATGTTGATCCCATGTCTACTACTACTAGTATTGATGTTGATCCCATGTCTACTACTACTAGTATTGATGTTGATCCCATGTCTACTACTACTACTAGTATTGATGTTGATCCCATGTCTACTACTACTAGTATTGATGTTGATCCCATGTCTACTACTACTAGTATTGATGTTGATCCCATGTCTACTACTACTACTACTACTACTAGTATTGATGTTGATCCCATGTCTACTACTACTACTACTAGTATTGATGTTGATCCCATGTCTACTACTACTAGTATTGATGTTGATCCCATGTCTACTACTACTAGTATTGATGTTGATCCCATGTCTACTACTACTAGTATTGATGTTGATCCCATGTCTACTACTACTAGTATTGATGTTGATCCCATGTCTACTACTACTAGTACTGATGTTGATCCCATGTCTACTACTACTAGTATTGATGTTGATCCCATGTCTAATACTACTAGTATTGATGTTGATCCCATGTCTACTACTACTAGTATTGATGTTGATCCCATGTCTACTACTACTACTACTAGTATTGATGTTGATCCCATGTCTACTACTACTACTAGTATTGATGGTGATCCCATGTCTACTACTACTACTAGTATTGATGGTGATCCCATGTCTACTACTACTACTACTAGTATTGATGTTGATCCCATGTCTACTACTACTACTAGTATTGATGGTGATCCCATGTCTACTACTACTACTAGTATTGATGTTGATCCCATGTCTACTACTACTAGTATTGATGTTGATCCCATGTCTACTACTACTAGTATTGATGTTGATCCCATGTCTACTACTACTACTACTAGTATTGATGTTGATCCCATGTATACTACTACTAGTATTGATGTTGATCCCATGTCTACTACTACTAGTATTGATGTTGATCCCATGTCTACTACTACTAGTATTGATGTTGATCCCATGTCTACTACTACTAGTATTGATGTTGATCCCATGTCTACTACTACTAGTATTGATGTTGATCCCATGTCTACTACTACTACTACTAGTATTGATGTTGATCCCATGTCTACTACTACTAGTATTGATGTTGATCCCATGTCTACTACTACTACTAGTATTGATGTTGATCCCATGTCTACTACTACTAGTATTAATGTTGATCCAATGTCTACTACTACTAGTATTGATGTTGATCCCATGTCTACTACTACTAGTATTGATGTTGATCCCATGTCTACTACTACTAGTATTGATGTTGATCCCATGTCTACTACTACTAGTATTGATGTTGATCCCATGTCTACTACTACTAGTATTGATGTTGATCCCATGTCTACTACTACTAGTATTGATGTTGATCCCATGTCTACTACTACTAGTATTAATGTTGATCCAATGTCTACTACTACTAGTATTGATGTTGATCCCATGTCTACTACTACTAGTATTGATGTTGATCCCATGTCTACTACTACTAGTATTGATGTTGATCCCATGTCTACTACTACTACTAGTATTGATGTTGATCCCATGTCTACTACTACTAGTATTGATGTTGATCCCATGTCTACTACTACTACTAGTATTGATGTTGATCCCATGTCTACTACTACTAGTATTGATGTTGATCCCATGTCTACTACTACTACTAGTATTGATGGTGATCCCATGTCTACTACTACTACTAGTATTGATGGTGATCCCATGTCTACTACTACTACTAGTATTGATGTTGATCCCATGTCTACTACTACTACTAGTATTGATGTTGATCCCATGTCTACTACTACTACTTGTATTGATGCCTCCTCTCTCTCTCTCCCTCCCTCATTCATTCTCTGCCTCCCTCCCCCCTCCCTCATTCATTCTCTGCCTCCTCTCTCTCACCCTCCCTCATTCATTCTCTGCCTCCTCTCTCTCACCCTCCCTCATTCATTTTCTGCCTCCCTCCCCTTCCTCATTCATTCTCTGCCTCCCTCCCCCCTCCCTCATTCATTCTCTGCCTCCCTCCCCCCTCCCTCATTCATTCTCTGCCTCGTCTCTCTCATGTTGGAGCCATGTCAGTGACTACTTAGGCCCCTTGCCGCATAGGGAGCCAGACTGGCTAGGTTTTATGGATCATTCCTCTCGCTGCAGCCCGGCATGGGCTCCGGATTAAACACAGCCTCCTGCCCTACTGGCCACGGTATGAGTGTGTGTCCTACTAGACTGTGTGTATCAGGACACACGGCCAGAATGTCATGCCATGTGCGTCCGGCCGGCGAAGAGGAGAGGGTGCCTCAGCCGAGCTTTGGCCCCTCGCCAAGAAGGTATTACTGCATTGAAGAACATATGTGGCCATGTGGTGGCAGGAGACACACAGGGGAGGAGGGAGGCAAATGCCGAGGCAGATTTTACATCCTGTTTTCTTTGTGTTGCTGCGCCAACAGTCTCTGAGTGAGTCACTGCATAGTGACAGCTCTAAAATATTCTCTCTCTCTCTCTCTGTCTCCCTCTCTCTCTCGCTCTCTCTCTCTCTCTCTCCTCTCTCTCTCTCTCTCTCTCTCTCTCTCTCTCTCTCTCTCTCTGTCTCTGTCTCTCTCCCTCTCTGTCTCTCTTCCCCTCCCCTCTCTCTCTCTGTCTCTGTCTCTCTCTCTCTCTCTCTCTGTCTCTGTCTCTCTTCCCCTCCCCTCTCTCTCTCTGTCTCTCTCTGTCTCTCTCTGTCTCTGTCTCTCTCTGTCTCTCTCTCTCTCTGTCTCTCTCTCTCGCTATCTCTCTCTCTCTCCTTCTCTCCCCTCTCTCTCTCCCCCTCCCCTCTCTCTCCCCCTCCCCTCTCTCTCTCTCTCTCTCTCCTCTCTCTCTCTCTCTCTCCCCCTCCCTCTCTCTCTCTCTCCCCTCCCCTCTCTCTCTCTCTCCCCCTCCCCTCTCTCTCTCTCTCCGTCTCTCTCTCTCTCTCTCTCTCTCTCTCTCCATCTCTCTCCCCCTCCCCTCTCTCTCTCCCCCTCCCCTCCCTCTCTCTCTCTCTCCTCTCTCTCTCTCTCTCTCTCTCTCCTTCTCTCCCCCCCCTCTCTCTCTCTCCCCTCCCCCCCTCTCTCTCCCCCTCCCCCTCTCTCTCTCACTCTCTCTCCCCCCTCTCTCTCTCTCTCTCTCCCCCTCCCCTCTCTCTCTCTCCCCCTCCCCTCTCTCTCTCCCCTCCCCCCTCTCTCTCTCTCCGTCTCTCTCTCTCTCTCTCTCTCCCTCTCTCTCCCCTCCCCCTCTCTCTCTCTCTCCGTCTCTCTCCCCCTCCCCTCTCTCTCTCTCTCTCTCTCTCTCTCCCCCTCCCCTCTCTCTCTCTCCCCCTCCCCTCTCTCTCTCCCCCTCCCCTCTCTCTCTCTCTCTCTCTCTCTCACACCTCCCGAGGAGCAGTATATCCTTATGCAGAAATCCTCAATAAATCCCTAACTTCAATCTGTTAATGCATGTCTTTCACAGTGACAGTACGCTGATTTATAGTAAAACTCCTCCAAACCTATTTAGATCTTAATTCGACCCAATCTGGCAACAACATCTTTATATCTTAATTCAACCCAATCTGGCAACAACATCTTTATATCTTAATTCAACCCAATCTGGCAACAACATCTTTATATCTTAATTCGACCCAATCTGGCAACAACATCTTTATATCTTAATTCAACCCAATCTGGCAACAACATCTTTATATCTTAATTCAACCCAATCTGGCAACAACATCTTTATATCTTAATTCAACCCAATCTGACAACAACATCTTTATATCTTAATTCTACCCAATCTGGCAACATTATTATTAAATGAACAGCATCTCCAGCCGTATTTTAATAGGTTATTAAATGAACAGCATGACACAAACACATCACTTGTCTTATTGGTTTAAATCAACAACATGATATAGTTTAGTTTTGGTTGTGTATAAAGGACCCAAACTCTTATAGTTAAAACAAAACAAATAATTGTTCAATTGTAATTTATTCATAATAAATTGATTACGGCCTCGTCCATTGGAGAAGAGAAAGTCAATATAGGGCAGAGTTTCTCAAACTCGGTCCTCGGCCCACCCTGGGTACACATTTTTGTTTGTTTTGTCTTAGCACACCAGATTCAAATGATCAACTAAAGGGCAATATTTAATCATTTGAATCAGGTGTGATGTCAGGGAACCAGACAGGAAATAGTTGTGGTTATATCACAGATGGAGGGAGGGATTGGAAGGAAGGTGGGATTGGAGGAAGGGAGGGTCAGTAGGAGGGAAGGGAAGGGAAGGAGGCAGGGATTTGAATCAGGTGTGATGTCAGGGAGGGACAGTAGGAGGGAAGGGAAGGGAAGGAGGCAGGGATTTGAATCAGGTGTGATGTCAGGGAGGGACAGTAGGAGGGAAGGGAAGGGAAGGAGGCAGGGATTTGAATCAGGTGTGATGTCAGGGAGGGACAGTAGGAGGGAAGGGAAGGAAGGAGGCAGGGATTTGAATCAGGTGTGATGTCAGGGAGGGACAGTAGGAGGGAAGGGAAGGGAAGGAGGCAGGGATTTGAATCAGGTGTGATGTCAGGGAGGGACAGTAGGAGGGAAGGAAAGGGAAGGAGGCAGGGATTTGAATCAGGTGTGATGTCAGGGAGGGACAGTAGGAGGGAAGGGAAGGAGGCAGGGATTTGAATCAGGTGTGATGTCAGGGAGGGACAGTAGGAGGGAAGGGAAGGGAAGGAGGCAGGGATTTGAATCAGGTGTGATGTCAGGGAGGGACAGTAGGAGGGAAGGGAAGGGAAGGAGGCAGGGAAGGGAAGGGAAGGAGGCAGGGATTTGAATCAGGTGTGATGTCAGGGAGGGACAGTAGGAGGGAAGGGAAGGAGGCAGGGATTTGAATCAGGTGTGATGTCAGGGAGGGACAGTAGGAGGGAAGGGAAGGAGGCAGGGATTTGAATCAGGTGTGATGTCAGGGAGGGACAGTAGGAGGGAAGGGAAGGAGGCAGGGATTTGAATCAGGTGTGTAGGGTTACGGCAAAGAAAAACACGTATGCAACAAGGGCGGACTGAGGATCCTGCTCATGTTCTTCCCATGGCTGGTGTTTACAGTCAGTGAGTATGTTTAACTATAGTGTGTGAACTATAGTGTGTGTGTTTAGGTGTGTGTGTGTGTTTAAGTGTGTATTAACTATATAGTGTGTGTGTGTGTGTGTGTGTGTGTGTGTGTGTGTGTGTGTGTGTGTGTGTGTGTGTGTGTATAGTGTGTGTGTGTGTTTAGTGTTTAGGTGTGTATAAACTATAGTGTGTGTGTGTGTGTGTATAGTGTGTGTGTGTGTGTGTGTGTGTGTGTGTGTGTGTGTATAGTGTGTGTGTGTGTGTTTAGGTGTGTTTAAGTGTGTATAAACTATAGTGTGTGTGTGTGTGTATAGTGTGTGTGTGTGTGTGTGTGTGTGTGTGTGTGTGTGTGTGTGTGTGTGTGTGTGTGTGTGTGTGTGTGTGTGTGTGTGTGTGTGTGTGTGTGTGTAGTGTGTGTGTGTGTAGTGTGTATAGTGTGTGTGTGTGTGTATAGTGTGTGTGTGTGTATAGTGTGTGTGTATAGTGTGTATAGTGTGTGTGTATAGTGTGTGTGTGTGTGTAGTGTGTGTGTGTAGTGTGTGTGTGTATAGTGTGTGTGTATAGTGTGTGTGTGTGTGTAGTGTGTAT
Source organism: Oncorhynchus masou masou (assembly GCF_036934945.1). NCBI lineage: Eukaryota > Metazoa > Chordata > Actinopteri > Salmoniformes > Salmonidae > Oncorhynchus > Oncorhynchus masou. The sequence goes on from NC_088229.1 coordinate 74,685,905, forward strand.
AGTGTGTGTGTGTATAGTGTGTGTGTATAGTGTGTGTGTGTGTATAGTGTGTGTGTGTGTGTGTGTGTGTGTGTGTATAGTGTGTGTGTATAGTGTGTGTGTATAGTGTGTGTGTATAGTGTGTGTGTATAGTGTGTGTGTATAGTGTGTGTGTATAGTGTGTGTGTGTGTGTAGTGTGTATAGTGTGTGTGTGTGTGTGTGTGTGTGTGTGTGTATAGTGTGTGTGTGTGTGTATAGTGTGTGTGTGTGTGTATAGTGTGTGTGTGTGTGTATAGTGTGTGTGTGTGTGTGTATAGTGTGTGTTCCTGTCAGCAGATTATCAGAGCGGTTGACCTGAGAAGAAGAAGCTTCCAGACCACCAGACGGTTTCCCCCGGCAACAGGCTGCCGTTAACAAAGAGGAACCATTAAGCCCTCTCGTCTTCAATAAAACAAATTAAAGGACAGCAGCTGATGCGACCGTGTGTCTGTGGGACCCTCAGGGGTGATGGGTAATGAACGAACAGCAGTTCCCCGTATTGGCACACAACCACGCCGGCAGCAGAGTCACCTGTGACCCTCTCACAGTGGGTCAAAACCCAAAACCAAGCAGGAAGAGGACTGAAACACAGAGAGGAGGACTAACATGATCACTCACTAGACACGTCATTCAATGTAACACTGAAAAGGCCCGACGAGAAATGGACAGCCTGACAACCACCCTACCTTCAAAACAACTAGTGATGTGGGAGAATTATCGCACAAACCAGGATATTATTTGTGACGATATCTTGTATCGTTTTGACAATGTCACAATATTGATTATTTAGAGCGTTGGACTAGTAACCCAAAGGTTGCTGGATCGAATCCCCGAGATGACAAGGTACAAAATCTGTCGTTCTACCCCCCTGAACTAGGTAGTTACCTCCACTGTTCCTAGGCCATCGTTGTAAAATAAGAATTTGTTCTTAACTGACTTGCCTAGTTAAATAAAGGTTAAATATAAATAAAAACGAGTTTTCTCATGCTCTCTCATCTCTCTGCAGCATACATACGCAGTATGTTTGGAACATGAAATCACAGTATCCAATCACGATACAAATAGAATCATACATATTGTATCGGCACCTATGTACACTACATGACAAACAGGATATGGACTCCTGCTCATCGAATATCTCATTCCAAAATCATGGGCATTAATATGGAGTTGGTCCCACCCATTGCTGCTATAACAGCCTCCACTCTTCTGGGGAGGCTTTCCACTAGATGTTGGAACATTGCTGCGGGGACTTGCTTCCATTCAGCCACGAGAGCATTAGTGAGGTCGGGAACTGGCTGTTGGGCGATTAGGCCTGGCGTGCATGTCGGCGGTGCAAATAATCTCAGTGTTCGATTAGGTTGAGGTCAGGGCTCTGTGCAGGCCAGTCAAGTTCTTCCATACCGATCCCCGACAAACCATTTCTGTATGTGTTGCAACCGAGGACAGATCATTTTTACGCGCCATGTGCTTCGGTGGTCCTGTTCCGTGAGCTTGTGTGGCCTACCACGTCACGGCTGAGCCGTTGTTGATCCTAGACATTTCCACTTCACAATAACAGCACTTACAGTTGACCGGGGAAGCTTAAAGTCACTGAGGTATTCAGTAAGGCCATTCTACTGCCAGTGTTTGTCTATGGAGATTGCATGGCTGTGTGCTCGAATTTTATACAACTGTCAGCAACAGGTGTGGCTGAAATAGCCTGAGTCCACTAATCTGAAGGGGTGTCCACATACTTTTGTATATATAATGTATCATGATAATATTGTATTGTGTGGTCCTTGCCAATTCACGGCCCAAATAACAACACACAACCACATCGACATTCAATAGAAATGTTGATAAACCCCAGGACTGAAAAAAACTACTAGAGAGTGAATTAGTGAGCCAGATCAATCCTCTACCTGTCGAGTGATTCACCGATCACGGACTAATAATTACACAGTGTTCCTTCTCAATCCTGCTATTCAACCTTTAAGAAGTAGGCTTCGGTACACTCATTCATGGCTTGTCATTGAGACATGTGGAGTGGCTCAGAGACAACCACCACAGGACAAAACCAGAGACGACCACCACAGGACACAACCAGAGACGACCACCACAGGACACAACCAGAGACGACCACCACAAGACACAACCAGAGACGACCACCACAGGACAAAACCAGAGACGACCAGCACAGGACACAACCAGAGACGACCACCACAGGACACAACCAGAGACGACCACCACAGGACACAACCAGAGACGACCACCACAGGACACAACCAGAGACGACCACCACAGGACAAAACCAGAGACGACCACCACAGGACACAACCAGAGACGACCACCACAGGACACAACCAGAGACGACCACCACAGGACACAACCAGAGACGACCACCACAGGACACAACCAGAGACGACCACCACTTGACAAAACCAGAGACGACCACCACAGGACAAAACCAGAGACGACCACCACAGGACACAACCAGAGACGACCACCACAGGACACAACCAGAGACGACCACCACAGGACACAACCAGAGACGACCATCACAGGACAAAACTAGAGACGACCACCACAGGACACAACCAGAGACGACCACCACAGGACACAACCAGAGACGACCACCACAGGACACAACCAGAGACGACCACAGGACACAACCAGAGACGACCACCACAGGACACAATCAGAGACGACCACCACTTGACAAAACCAGAGACGACCACCACAGGACAAAACCAGAGACGACCACCACAGGACACAACCAGAGACGACCACCACAGGACACAACCAGAGACGACCACCACAGGACACAACCAGAGACGACCACCACAGGACACAACCAGAGACGACCACCACAGGACACAACCAGAGACGACCACCACAGGACAAAACCAGAGACGACCACCACAGGACAAAACCAGAGACGACCACCACAGGACAAAACCAGAGACGACCACCACAGGACACAACCAGAGACGACCACCACAGGACACAACCAGAGACGACCACCACAGGACACAACCAGAGACGACCACCACAGGACACAACCAGAGACGACCACCACAGGACACAACCAGAGACGACCACCACAGGACACAACCAGAGACGACCACCACAGGACACAACCACCTAATCCCAGATATGTCGACTGAGAGACAGAAGGTCTATTATGCTGCTGGACCTCTAACCTAGAAGTAGGACACCTTGTCCAAGACACAACAGCCCACAGGTCAGCTTGATGTACAGGATACCCCCTGGACAGGACACTAGTCTATCTCCTGTTTCTGTAGTGAGACAGCTTGATGTACCAGGACACCAACTGGACACTAGTCTATCTCCTGTTTCTGTAGTGAGACAGCTTGATGTACCAGGACACCCCCTGGACAGGACACTAGTCTATCTCCTGTTTCTGTAGTGAGGCAGCTTGATGTACCAGGACACCAACTGGACACTAGTCTATATCCTGTTTCTGTAGTGAGACAGCTTGATGTACAGTATACCTAGGACATCAAAAAAATTAAACAAACATTGCATAGCATAGCATTCTTCGATTTAAAAACAATAGGTACACACAGTTGAAGTTGGAAATTTACATACACCTTAGCCAAATACATTTAAACTCAGTTTTTCACAATTTCTGACATTTAATCCTAGTAAAAATGTCCTGTCTTAGGTCAGTTGGATCACCACTTTATTTTAAGAATGTGAAATGTCAGAATAATAGTAGAGAGAATTATTTATTTCAGCTTTTATTTCTTTCATCACATTCCCAGTGGGCCAGAAGTTTACATACACTCAATTAGTATTTGGAAGTATTGCCTTTAAATTGTTTAACTTGGGTCAAACATTTCGGGTAGCCTTCCACAAGCTTCCCACAATAAGTTGGGTAAATTTTGACCCATTCCTCCTGACAGAGCCGGTGTAACGGAGTCAGGTTTGTAGGCCTCCTTGCTCGCACACACTTTTTCAGTTCTGCCCACAAATGTTCTATATGATTGAGGTCAGGGCTTTGTGATGGCCACTCCAATACCTTGACTTTGTTGTCCTTAACCTCTTGAAACTCCCCATCCCGGATCCGGGATTGTGACTAAGCCTCAGGCTCATTAGCATAACGCAACGTTAACGATTTCTGAAAATCGCAAATAAAATTAAAATAATGCGTTTGCTCTCAAGCTTAGCCTTTTCTTAACAACACTGTCATCTCAGATTTTCAAAATATGCTTTTGAACCATAGAAATTGACTAATTTGTGTAAGAGTATGCAAAGCTAGCATAGCATTTTGTGTAGCATGTAGCACGCAACATTTTCACAAAAGCCAGATAACCAAATAAATAAAATCATTTACCTTTGAAGAGCTTCTGATGTTTTCAATGAGGAGACTCCCAGCCACATACCAAATGCGCAGTGTTTCCTGAAAGCGTCTGTGTGTAGGAGAAATCGTTCCGTTTTCTACATTGCGCCTGGCTACCGAAACGAACCGAAATGCAGTCACCTACAACGTGAAACTTTTTCCGGATTAACTACATAATATCGACCGAAACATGGCAAACGTTGTTTGGAATCAATCCTCAAGGTGTTTTTTCACATATCTCTTCATTGACATGCAGTTCGTGGAAGCTTGCTTCTCTCTCTGTGCCCCATGGAAAAATACTGGCAGGTGACTTTTGCGCACCAATTTCGGCGCAGGACACCGGGCGGACACGTGGTAAATGTGGTCTCTTATGGTCAATCTTCCAACGATCTGCCTACAAATACGTCACAATGCTGCAGACACCTTGGGGAAACGACAGAAAGGGCAGACTCATTCCTCTTGCGTTCACAGCCATATAAGGAGATCATGAAAGACAGAGCCTCAAAAATCCTTGTCATTTCCTGGATGCCAAGTCATCTTGGTTTTGCCTGAAGCTCACGTTCTAGGGCACGCACAGAGAAGATATTTGTATTTCTGGACACGTCAGAGTGTTTTCTTTCGAACAGTAGCAATTATATGCATAGTCGAGCATCTTTTTGTGACAAAATATCTTGTTTAAAACGGGAACGTTTTTCTTCCAAAAATGAAATAGCGCCACCATAAGTGTAAGAGGTTAAGCCATTTTGCCACAACTTTGGAAGTATGCTTGGGGTCATTGTCCATTTGGAAGACCCATTTGCGACCAAGCTTTAACTTCCTGACTGATGTCTTGAGATGTTGCTTCAATATATCCGCATACTTTTCCTCTCTCATGTAGCCATCTATTTTGTGAAGTGCACCAGTCCCTCCTGCAGCAAAGCACCCCCACAACATGATGCTGCCACCCCCGTGCTTCATGGTTGGGACGGTGTTCTTTGGTTTGCAAGCCTTCCCCTTTGTCCTCCAAACATAACAATGGTCATTATGGCCAAACAGTTCTATTTTTTTTTCATCAGAAGAGAGGACATTTCTCTAAAAAGCACGATCTTTGTCCCCATGTGCAGTTGCAAACCGTAGTCTGGCTTTTCTTATGGCGGTTTGGATCAGTGGCTTCCTTGCTGAGCGGCATTTCAGGTTATGTCACGTTCGTCGAAATGATCGGACCAAGTGCAGCGTGGTGAGCGCACATTTCAGTTTATTTATAATGTCGCCAACAAAAACAGAAATAACAAACTAACGTAAAGCTACGTAGTGCTCGCAGGCCACTACACATAGACAAGTACCCACAATCACAGGTGGGAAAAAGGGCTGCCTAAGTATGATCCCCAATCAGAGACAACGATAGACAGCTGCCTCTGATTGGGGAACCACACTCGGCCAGAAACAAAGGAATAAAGAACATAGAATGCCCACCCAAACCACACCCTGACCAAACCAAATAGAGACATAAAAAGGCTCTTTAAGGTCAGGGCGTGACAGGTTATGTCGATATAGGAATTGTTTTATAGTGGAAATAGATACTTGTGTACTTGTTTCCTCCAGCATCTTCACGAGGTCCTTTGCTGTTGTTCTGGGATTGATTTGCACTTTTTGCACCAAAGTAAGTTCATCTCTCGGAGACAGAACGAGTCCCATGGTGTTTATACGTGCATACAATTGTTTGTACAGATGAATGTGGTACCTTCAGGCGTTTGGAAATTGCTCCCAAGGATGAACCAGACTTGTGGAGGTCTACACATTTTTTTCTGAGGTCTTGGCTGATTTCTTTAGATTTTCCCATGATGTCAAGCAAAGGGGTACTGAGTTTGAAGGTAGGCCTTGAAATACATCCACAGGTACACCTCCAATTGACTCAAATGATGTAAATTAGCCTATCAGAAGCTTCTAAAGCCATGACATAATTTTCTGGAATTTTCCAAGCTGTTTAAAGGCACAATCAACTTAGTGTATATAAACTTCTGACCCACTGGAATTGTGATACAGTAAATTTATTATATAAGTGAAATAATCTGTCTGTAAACAGTTGTTGGAAAAATGACTTGTGTCATGCACAAAGTAGATGTCCTAACCGAAGTTTGTGGAGTGGTTGAAAAACGAGTTTTAATGACTCCAACCTAAGTGTATGTCAACTTCCGACTTCAACTGTACCTAACAGGGGAACCCCCCCCCCCCCCACAGGGGAACCCCCCCCCCACAGGGGAACCCCTCCCCCCACAGGGGAACCCCCCCCACAGTGGAACTCCCCCCCCACAGTGCAACCCCCTCACAAGGGAACTCCTCCCCACGGTGAACCCCCCCCCCCCCCCCACAGGGGAACCCCCCCCCACAGGGGAATGCCCCCCCCCCCACAGGGGAACCCCCCCACAGGGGAACCCCCCCCACAGGGGAACCCCCCCACAGTGGAACTCCCCCCCCACAGTGCAACCCCCTCACAAGGGAACTCCTCCCCCACGGTGAACCCCCCCCCCACAGGGGAACCCCCCCCCCCTCACAAGGGAACTCCTCCCCCACAGTGGAGCCCCCCCCCCACAGTGCAACCCCCCTCACAAGGGAACTTCTCCCCCACAGTGGAGCCCCCCCCACAGTTCAACTGTACCTAAGGAAACAAATCTGACTCAACATCACCGGCGTAGTTATGTTATGACAGAAGCAAAATGATTCAACAACGTGTAAACAACCATGCTATCACAGACAGAACAGTTAAGCAGCCCCCCCCAAAAAAAAAAAAAAAAGCCTTCGGAACCTTCGCAACGCGTCCAATCAGAAAGCCACATCAGATGCACACACCATTTAATGTACGTCTGGTCCTATAAGACACGTCCACCAACACTGACAGAAAATTATCCCAAATGGCACCCAGGGCTCTGGTCAAAAGCAGTGCACTACACAGGGAATAGGGGGCCATTTGAGACACATTCTGTGATGGGGATGATTGATTGATTCAGCCGATGACATGATGTTTGTCGTATTGAACAGTACAGCACTGTGACACGGACAGGTACCTGAGTCTGTCAGACATCTTCTGCACGAGTTGGTTTCTGTAGGGTTTAAATATATAGGGTTCAGCATTTCACTAGCAATGTATAACAACATTTCTGATAGGTAGAATAACAATCAGAATGGATGAAGTACTTCGCAGAACCAACCGAATAGACTTAGTAGAACCAACATAATAGACTTAGCAGAACGAACAGAATAAACTTAGTAGAACCAACATAATAGACTTAGCAGAACCAACAGAATAGACTTAGTAGAACCAACATAATAGACTTAGCAGAACCAACAGAATAGACTTAGTAGAACCAACAGAATAGACTTAGTAGAACCAACAGAATAGACTTAGTAGAACCAACATAATAGACTTAGTAGAACCAACAGAATAGACTTAGTAGAACCAACAGAATAGACTTAGTAGAACCAACAGAATAGACTTAGTAGAACCAACATAATAGACTTAGCAGAACCAACAGAATATACTTAGTAGAACCAACAGAATAGACTTAGTAGAACCAACATAATAGACTTAGTAGAACCAACAGAATAGACTTAGTAGAACCAACAGAATAGACTTAGTAAAACCAACAGAATAGACTTAGTAGAACCAACAGAATAGACTTAGTAGAACCATCAGAATAGGCTTAGCAGAACCAACAGAATATATTTAGTATAACCAACATAATAGACTTAGTAGAACCAACATAATAGACTTAGCAGAACCAACAGAATAGACTTAGTAGAACCAACAGAATAGACTTAGTAGAACCAACAGAATAGGCTTAGTAGAACCAACAGAATAGGCTTAGTAGAACCAACAGAATAGGCTTAGTAGAACAAACAGAATAGACTTAGTAGAACCAACAGAATAGACTTAGTAGAACCAACATAATAGACTTAGTAGAACCAACAGAATATATTTAGTATAACCAACAGAATAGACTTAGTAGAACCAACAGAATAGACTTAGCAGAACCAACATAATAGACTTAATAGAAACAATAAAATAGATTTAGTAGAACCAACAGACTAGATTTAGTAGAACCAACAGACTAGATTTAGTAGAACCAACAGAATAGATTTAGTATAACCAACATAATATATTTAGTAGAACCAATAGAATAGATTTAGTAGAACCAACAGAATAGATTTAGTAGAACCAATAGAATAGATTTAGTAGAACCAACAGAATAGACTTAGTAGAACCAATAGAATAGATTTAGTATAACCAACATAATAGATTTAGTAGAACCAATAGAATAGATTTAGTAGAACCAACAGAATAGATTTAGTAGAACCAATAGAATAGATTTAGTAGAACCAATAGAATAGATTTAGTAGAACCAACAGAATAGACTTAGTAGAACCAATAGAATAGATTTAGTATAACCAACATAATAGATTTAGTAGAACCAATAGAATAGATTTAGTAGAACCAACAGAATAAATTTAGTAGAACCAATAGAATAGATTTAGTAGAACCAATAGAATAGATTTAGTAGAACCAACAGAATAGACTTAGTAGAACCAATAGAATAGATTTAGTAGAACCAATAGAATAGATTTAGTAGAAGCAATATAATAGATTTAGTAGAACCAACAGAATAGACTTAGTAAAACCAATAGAATAGATTTATTAGAACCAATAGAATAGATTTAGTAGAAGCAATATAATATATTTAGTAGAACCAACAGAATTGACTTAGTAGAACCAATAGAATAGATTTAGTAGAACCAACAGAATAGATTTAGTAGAAGCAATAGAATATATTTAGTAGAACCAACAGAATAGATTTAGTAGAACCAACAGAATAGATTTAGTAGAACCAACATAATAGATGTAGTAGAACCAATAGAATAGATTTAGTAGAACCAACAGAATATATTTATTAGAACCAACAGAATAGATGTAGTAGAACCAATAGAATAGATTTAGTAGAACCAACAGAATAGATTTAGTAGAAGCAACAGAATAGACTAGAATCCCAATCTCCATGTTAATCCCATTGTGAGAGATTGAACGGTGCAGTTGGGGTTTGGGTACAAGGTGAAATCAACGAGCATCCTATTAACCCTATCAACACCATCCACAGGTTAAGTGTCACCATACGGGGGAACATTTTAACATGTCCACCAAAGACTGAAATGTCAAAGATGGAATTGTAGAAGGTGAACAAGTGGCTGATAATTCAGTCCTCGCCGGGTTCAGATTAAAATATAAGGGCCCAATTATTTCATGTCTCTCTTTCCTGGTTTCCCTCCTTAATAACTGTGATCCAACCCTTAACCATCACACTACATCTCCCTCTCTGACTCACCCTCTTCTGAAATTAGTGGTTTGCAATACCTCTCTCTCTCGAACACACACTCTCTCTCTCTCTCTCTCTCTCTCTCACTAACACTCTCTCTCTCTACCTCTCTCTCTCTCTCTCTCTCTCTCACTAACACTCTCTCTCTCTCTCTCTCTCTCTCTCTCTCTCTCTCACTAACACTCTCTCTCTCTCTACTCTCTCTCTCTCTCTCTCTCTCACTAACACTCTCTCTCTCTCTACCTCTCTCCCTCTCTCTCTCTCTCTCTCTCTCACTAACACTCTCTCTCTCTCTACCTCTCTCTCTCTCGCTCTCTCACTAACACTCTCTCTCTCTCTCTACCTCTCTCTCTTTCTCTCTCTCTCCCCTTGAAAAGGAGCATGTGAGCAAATGAGTTGATCTGTACAGCAGCTAGGGATGAATTTGTTCAATTTATGGTCCACCCACACTGGGAGAAGGTGCAGTAATATATCCATTTATATTGTGGTATGAAGCCGTGGACGTGTCCTGCTGCTTTCATGGCCCATCTCCTCTCCAGGTATTTGAGCATGCTGTCACAGAGGGAGAAATGTGTACCTGCGTACCATTCTGAAGCGTGGTCCCTGTCTGTTTCTTATTGAAAAGGACATGACAAGGCAACAGCGATTTGATTTGAAGTTGAAGTACCAATCAGATCTTGAGTTACTCTGCACAGGGGAGGGACAAGAACAAAGGGTGTGATTTCACAACTTGGAAACTTCCCTGATATTGAGGAGAACAAGTGTTTCATTCAGCTCTACACAATTGGGTAATGAATGGGGGAGGACAACCAACTAAACCACACCACAAAGCCAGTCAGCCAGTCAGTTAATCAGTCAGTCAGTCAGTCAGTCAGTTAGATAGATAGATAGTCAACTAATCAGTCAGACAGACAGTCATTTAGTTATTAATCAGTCAGTCAGTTAATCAGTCAGTCAGTTAGTTACTCAGCCAGTCAGTCAGTTAGTTAGTTACTCAGTCAGTCAGTTAATCAGCCAGCCAGTTAGTTAATCAGTCAGTCAGTCAGTTAGTTACTCAGCCAGCCAGACAGTCAGTCAGTTAGTTACTCAGCCAGTCAGTTAGTTAATCAGTCAGTCAGTTAGTTACTCAGCCAGTCAGTTAGTTAATCAGTCAGTCAGTCAGAAAGTTACTCAGACAGTCAGTCAGTTAGTTAATCAGCCAGTCAGTCAGTTACTCAGCCAGTCAGTTAGTTACTCAGACAGTCAGTTAGTTACTCAGACAGTCAGTCAGCCAGTCAGTTAGTTACTCAGACAGTCAGTCAGCCAGTCAGTTAGTTAATCAGCCAGTCAGTCAGCCAGTCAGTTAGTTACTCAGACAGTCAGTCAGCCAGTCAGTCAGTCAGTCAGTTAGTCAGCCAGTCAGTTAGTTAATCAGCCAGCCAGTTAGTTAATCAGTCAGTCAGTTAGTTACTCAGCCAGTCAGTTAGTTAATCAGCCAGTCAGTTAGTTACTCAGCCAGTCAGTCAGTTACTCAGTCAGTCAGTTAGTTACTCAGCCAGTCAGTCAGTCAGTTAGTTAATCAGTCAGTCAGTCAGTCAGTCAGTTAGTTAGTTAGTTAATCAGTCAGTCAGTTAGTTACTCAGCCAGTCAGTCAGTTACTCAGTCAGTCAGTTAGTTAATCAGCCAGTCAGTCAGTCAGTTAGTTAATCAGTCAGTCAGTCAGTCAGTCAGTTAGTTAGTTAGTTAATCAGTCAGTCAGTCAGTCAGTCAGTTATTCAACCTGTCAGCCACTACTACTAACCCCCCACAGTGGGACACCTCCTCCCCCCCCACAGTGGGACACCCCCCCCCCCCCACAGTGGGACACCTCCTCCCTCCCCCCACAGTGGGACACCTCCTCCCCCCCCCCACAGTGGGGACACCTCCCCCCCCCCCCACAGTGGGACACCCCCCCCCCCCCACAGTGGGACAGCCCCCCCCACAGTGGGACACCTCCTCCCCCCCCCCACAGTGGGACACCTCCCCCCACAGTGGGACACCTCCTCTCCCCCCACCCCACAGTGGGACACCCCCCCCCCCCACAGTGGGACACCTCCTCCCCCCCACAGTGGAGCACCTCCCCCCCCACAGTGGGACACCCCCCCCCACAGTGGGACACCCCCCCACAGTGGGACACCTCCCCCCCCCCACAGTGGGACACCTCCCCCCCCCACAGTGGGACACCCCCCCCACAGTGGGACACCTCCCCCCCCCCCCACAGTGGGACACCTCCTCCCCCCACAGTGGGACACCTCCTCCCCCCACAGTGGGACACCTCCCCCCCCACAGTGGGACACCTCCTCCCTCCCCCACAGTGGGACACCTCCCCTCCCCCCCCACAGTGGGACACCCCCCCCCCCCACAGTGGGACACCCCCCCCCACAGTGGGACACCTCCCCCCACAGTGGGACACCTCCTCCCCCCCCACAGTGGGACACCCCCCCCCACAGTGGGACACCTCCTCCCCCCACAGTGGGACACCCCCCCCACAGTGGGACACCTCCCCCCCCACAGTGGGACACCTCCCCCCCCCACAGTGGGACACCTCCCCCCCCACAGTGGGACACCTCCTCCCTCCCCCACAGTGGGACACCTCCCCCCCCCACAGTGGGACACCTCCCTCCCTCCCCCACAGTGGGACACCTCCTCCCTCCCCCACAGTGGGACACCTCCCCCCCCCCCCCCCCACAGTGGGACACCTCCTCCCTCCCCCACAGTGGGACACCTCCTCCCTCCCCCACAGTGGGACACCCCCCCCCCACAGTGGGACACCTCCTCCCCGTCTTGTTGCTCCTCACATGTCTACAAATTCTTATTTGCAGGAATCAGGAAGAAAGGGCTTCTTCTTATTTTTGCACTACTCAGACCAGTCACTATTTTACAGCTTTCTGTGTCTCCCCCTCTTCCTCTCCCTCTCTCACTGTACTCCCTCCACTCTCTCTCCCCCTCTTCCTCTCCCTCTCTCACTGTACTCCCTCCACTCTCTCTCCCCCTCTTCCTCTCCCTCTCTCACTGTACTCCCTCCACTCTCTCTCCCCCTCTTCCTCTCCCTCTCTCACTGTACTCCCTCCACTCTCTCTCCCCCTCTTCCTCTCCCTCTCTCACTGTACTCCCTCCACTCTCTCTCCCCCTCTTCCTCTCCCTCTCTCACTGTACTCCCTCCACTCTCTCTCCCCCTCTTCCTCTCCCTCTCTCACTGTACTCCCTCCACTCTCTCTCCCCCTCTTCCTCTCCCTCTCTCACTGTACTCCCTCCACTCTCTCTCCCCCTCTTCCTCTCCCTCTCTCACTGTACTCCCTCCACTCTCTCTCCCCCTCTTCCTCTCCCTCTCTCACTGTACTCCCTCCACTCTCTCTCCCCCTCTTCCTCTCCCTCTCTCACTGTACTCCCTCCACTCTCTCTCCCCCTCTTCCTCATCCTCTCTCACTGTACTCCCTCCACTCTCTCTCTCTCTCTCTGGCAACCAATCCCCATGAGACAATAGCATGGCAGAACAAGAGGGTTAAGACTTTCAAAAAGGAAGCTTTGTTCATACAGCAGAGAGGAGGACTGGAGGACAGGAGGACAGACAGCAGAGAGGAGGATAGGAGGACAGACAGCAGAGAGGTGGACAGGAGGACAGACAGCAGAGAGGAGGATAGGAGGATAGACAGCAGAGAGGTGGACAGGAGGACAGACAGCAGAGAGGTGGACAGGAGGACAGACAGCAGAGAGGAGGACAGGAGGACAGACAGCAGAGAGGAGGACAGGAGGACAGGAGGACAGACAGCAGAGAGGAGGACAGGAGGACAGACAGCAGAGAGGTGGACAGGAGGACAGACAGCAGAGAGGAGGATAGGAGGATAGACAGCAGAGAGGTGGACAGGAGGACAGACAGCAGAGAGGAGGACAGGAGGACAGGAGGACAGACAGCAGAGAGGTGGACAGGAGGATAGACAGCAGAGAGGAGGATAGGAGGATAGACAGCAGAGAGGTGGACAGGAGGACAGACAGCAGAGAGGAGGACAGGAGGACAGGAGGACAGACAGCAGAGAGGAGGACAGGAGGACAGACAGCAGAGAGGTGGACAGGAGGACAGACAGCAGAGAGGAGGATAGGAGGATAGACAGCAGAGAGGTGGACAGGAGGACAGACAGCAGAGAGGAGGACAGGAGGACAGGAGGACAGACAGCAGAGAGGTGGACAGGAGGATAGACAGCAGAGAGGAGGACAGACAGCAGAGAGGAGGACAGGAGGACAGACAGCAGAGAGGAGGACAGGAGGATAGACAGCAGAGAGGAGGACAGACAGCAGAGAGGAGGACAGGAGGACAGACAGCAGAGAGGAGGACAGGAGGACAGACAGCAGAGAGGTGGACAGGAGGATAGACAGCAGAGAGGAGGACAGACAGCAGAGAGGAGGACAGGAGGACAGACAGCAGAGAGGAGGACAGGAGGATAGACAGCAGAGAGGAGGACAGACAGCAGAGAGGAGGACAGGAGGACAGACAGCAGAGAGGAGGACAGGAGGACAGACAGCAGAGAGGTGGACAGGAGGACAGACAGCAGAGAGGAGGACAGGAGGACAGACAGCAGAGAGGTGGACAGGAGGATAGACAGCAGAGAGGAGGACAGACAGCAGAGAGGAGGACAGGAGGACAGACAGCAGAGAGGAGGACAGGAGGACAGACAGCAGAGAGGTGGACAGGAGGACAGACAGCAGAGAGGAGGACAGGAGGACAGACAGCAGAGAGGTGGACAGGAGGATAGACAGCAGAGAGGTGGACAGGAGGACAGACAGCAGAGAGGAGGACAGGAGGACAGGAGGACAGACAGCAGAGAGGTGGACAGGAGGATAGACAGCAGAGAGGAGGACAGACAGCAGAGAGGAGGACAGGAGGACAGACAGCAGAGAGGAGGACAGGAGGACAGACAGCAGAGAGGAGGACAGGAGGACAGACAGCAGAGAGGAGGACAGGAGGACAGACAGCAGAGAGGTGGACAGGAGGATAGACAGCAGAGAGGAGGACAGACAGCAGAGAGGAGGACAGGAGGACAGACAGCAGAGAGGAGGACAGGAGGATAGACAGCAGAGAGGAGGACAGACAGCAGAGAGGAGGACAGGAGGACAGACAGCAGAGAGGAGGACAGGAGGACAGACAGCAGAGAGGTGGACAGGAGGACAGACAGCAGAGAGGAGGACAGGAGGACAGACAGCAGAGAGGTGGACAGGAGGATAGACAGCAGAGAGGAGGACAGACAGCAGAGAGGAGGACAGGAGGACAGACAGCAGAGAGGAGGACAGGAGGACAGACAGCAGAGAGGTGGACAGGAGGACAGACAGCAGAGAGGAGGACAGGAGGACAGACAGCAGAGAGGTGGACAGGAGGACAGACAGCAGAGAGGAGGACAGGAGGACAGACAGCAGAGAGGAGGACAGGAGGACAGACAGCAGAGAGGAGGACAGGAGGATAGACAGCAGAGAGGAGGACAGACAGCAGAGAGGAGGACAGGAGGACAGACAGCAGAGAGGAGGACAGACAGCAGAGAGGAGGACAGGAGGACAGACAGCAGAGAGGAGGACAGGAGGACAGACAGCAGAGAGGAGGACTGGAGGACAGACAGCAGAGAGGAGGACAGACAGCAGAGAGGAGGACAGACAGCAGAGAGGAGGACAGGAGGACAGACAGCAGAGAGGAGGACAGACAGCAGAGAGGAGGACTGGAGGACAGACAGCAGAGAGGAGGACAGACAGCAGAGAGGAGGACAGGAGGACAGACAGCAGAGAGGAGGACAGGAGGACAGACAGCAGAGAGGAGGATAGGAGGATAGACAGCAGAGAGGAGGACAGACAGCAGAGAGGAGGACAGACAGCAGAGAGGAGGACAGGAGGACAGACAGCAGAGAGGAGGACAGACAGCAGAGAGGAGGACAGACAGCAGAGAGGAGGACAGGAGGACAGACAGCAGAGAGGAGGACAGACAGCAGAGAGGAGGACAGACAGCAGAGAGGAGGACAGGAGGACAGGAGGACAGACAGCAGAGAGGAGGACAGACAGCAGAGAGGAGGACAGGAGGACAGACAGCAGAGAGGAGGACAGACAGCAGAGAGGAGGACAGACAGCAGAGAGGAGGACAGGAGGACAGACAGCAGAGAGGAGGACAGACAGCAGAGAGGAGGACAGACAGCAGAGAGGAGGACAGGAGGACAGACAGCAGAGAGGAGGACAGACAGCAGAGAGGAGGACAGACAGCAGAGAGGAGGACAGGAGGACAGGAGGACAGACAGCAGAGAGGAGGACAGGAGGACAGACAGCAGAGAGGAGGACAGACAGCAGAGAGGAGGACAGGAGGACAGACAGCAGAGAGGAGGACTGGAGGACAGACAGCAGAGAGGAGGACTGGAGGACAGGAGGACAGACAGCAGAGAGGAGGACTGGAGGACGGGATCATAGAGAATGTCTCAGTCTACTCTAGAACATAAAGGACCTGGTTTTCTGCTGCTGCCGCTCAAGGGTTAAAGAGAGAGAGAGAGATAGCGAAGGAAGGAGAGAGGGGGGGGGGGGGCAGAGAGAGAGGGAGAGAGGGGTGTGGGGGGGCAGAGAGAGAGGGAGAGAGGGGTGTGGGGGGGACAGAGAGAGAGGGAGAGAGAGGAGTGGGGGGGACAGAGAGAGGGAGAGAGAGGAGTGGGGGGGACAGAGAGAGAGGGAGAGAGAGGAGTTGGGGGACAGAGAGAGAGGGAGAGAGAGGAGTTGGGGGACAGAGAGAGAGGGAGAGAGGGGTGGGGGGGCAGAGAGAGAGGGAGAGAGAGGAGTGGGGGGGACAGAGAGAGAGGGAGAGAGAGGAGTGGGGGGGGCAGAGAGAGAGGGAGAGAGAGGAGTGGGGGGGACAGAGAGAGAGGGAGAGAGAGGAGTGGGGGGGACAGAGAGAGGGAGAGAGAGGAGTGGGGGGACAGAGAGAGAGGGAGAACTAAATGTTTTATTTCCTCACCTCTGTTGTATCTTCCTGCAGCCGTTGCTGTTATAGATGTATCCTCTCTGTCTACTGAGCCATTGCCTGCCCTCCCAATAAACACATCACACAGACACACAGCCACACAGCCAGAAGAGAGCAGAACCACACACAGACAAGCAGGCTCGGCAGCTCACATTTCAAACTTGCAAAAGGGGGGGTGGTGCCTAATGTGCTAGACAGCCTGTATCTTGGACCGAGTCCAGAGATACAGGCATAAAGAAGAAACCACGATCAATTCATTTAAAACAGAGTTTGTTCCGGAAAGAGCAGAGCTACTGGTCGGCTCCTCTTCAACAGCAGGGACAGGATTGGTTTCAGATGAGTAGATTGAGCTGAGATTTTATCCCTTTCCTTCTTCTTCTCTGCTATTCTCTAACGTAGCATACAGTTGAATTAATCCATCAACTTGACATCCTAAGTAACGGCAACCAGGGAGGATTCTGGGAGAGTAGGAGGCAGGGTTGAGAGACTAAGGAGCATGCATCCTGTATGGCACCCTATTCCCTATATAGTGCACTACTTTAGACCAGAGCCCTATGGAACCCTGTTCCCTATATAGTGCACTACTTTAGACCAGAGCCCTATGGAACCCTGTTCCCTATATAGTGCACTACTTTAGACCAGAGCCCTATGGAACCCTGTTCCCTATATAGTGCACTACTTTAGACCAGAGCCCTATGGAACCCTGTTCCCTATATAGTGCACTACTTTAGACCAGAGCCCTATGGCACCCTATTCCCTATATAGTGCACAACTTTAGACCAGAGCCCTATGGAACCCTGTTCCCTATATAGTGCACTACTTTAGACCAGAGCCCTATGGAACCCTGTTCCCTATATAGTGCACTACTTTAGACCAGAGCCCTATGGAACCCTGTTCCCTATATAGTGCACTACTTTAGACCAGAGCCCTATGGAACCCTGTTCCCTATATAGTGCACTACTTTAGACCAGAGCCCTATGGAACCCTGTTCCCTATATAGTGCACTACTTTAGACCAGAGCCCTATGGCACCCTATTCCCTATATAGTGCACAACTTTAGACCAGAGCCCTATGGAACCCTGTTCCCTATATAGTGCACTACTTTAGACCAGAGCCTGGGTCCTGGGGAAAAGTAGTGCACTATATAGGGAATAGGGTGCCATTTGGGATACAAACACCCTGGACAGGACAGGACAGGACTGGACAGGACAGGACAGGACTGGACAGGACTGGACAGGACAGGACTGGACAGGACTGGACAGGACTGGACAGGACTGGACAGGACAGGACTGGACAGGACAGGACTGGACAGGACAGGACTGGACAGGACAGGACAGGACTGGACAGGACTGGACAGGACTGGACAGGACAGGACTGGACAGGACAGGACTGGACAGGACAGGACAGGACTGGACAGGACTGGACAGGACAGGACTGGACAGGACAGGACTGGACAGGACAGGACTGGACAGGACAGGACTGGACAGGACTGGACAGGACAGGACAGGACTGGACAGGACAAGACAGTACAAGACAGGACAAGGCAGGACAGGACTGGACAGGACAGGACTGGACAGGACAGGACTGGACTGGACAGGACTGGACAGGACTGGACAGGACAGGACTGGACAGGACAGGACTGGACAGGACAGGACTGGACAGGACAGGACTGGACAGGACTGGACAGGACTGGACAGGACTGGACAGGACAGGACAGGACAGGACTGGACAGGACTGGACAGGACTGGACAGGACTGGACAGGACAGGACAGGACAGGACTGGACAGGACAAGACAGTACAAGACAGGACAGGACTGGACAGGACAGGACTGGACAGGACAGGACAGGACAGGACAGGACTGGACAGGACAAGACAGTACAAGACAGGACAAGGCAGGACAGGACTGGACAGGACAGGACTGGACAGGACTGGACAGGACAGGACTGGACAGGACTGGACAAGGCAGGACAGGACAGGACAGGACTGGACAGGACTGGACAGGACAGGACAGGACTGGACAGGACAGGGCAGGACAGGACTGGACTGGAAATGACATGGCAGGGCAGGACAGGACAGGACAGGACATGGCAGGGCAGGACAGGACTGGACAGGACAGGACAGGACTGGACAGGACTGGACAGGACTGGACAGGACTGGACAGGACAGGACAGGACAGGACTGGACAGGACAGGAAATGACATGGCGTGCAGGACTGGACTGGACAGGACTGGACAGTACAGGACAGGACTGGACAGGACAGGACAGGACTGGACAGGACATGGCAGGGCAGGACTGGACAGGACAGGACAGGACTGGACAAGGCAGGACAGGACAGGACAGGACAGGACTGGACAGGACTGGACAGGACAGGACAGGACTGGAAATGACATGGCAGGACAGGACAGGACAGGACAGGACTGGACAGGACAGGACTGGACAGGACAGGACATGGCAGGGCAGGACTGGACAGGACAGGACTGGAAATGACATGGCAGGACAGGACAGGACAGGACTGGACAGGACATGACAGGACAGGACTGGACAGGACAGGACTGGAAATGACATGGCAGGGCAGGACTGGACAGGACAGGACAGGACTGGACAAGGCAGGACAGGACAGGACAGGACTGGACAAGGCAGGACAGGACAGGACTGGACAAGGCAGGACAGGACAGGACAGGACTGGACAGGACTGGACAGGACAGGACAGGACAGGACTGGACAGGACAGGACAGGGCAGGACAGGACTGGACTGGAAATTACATGGCAGGGCAGGACAGGACAGGACAGGACATGGCAGGGCAGGACAGGACTGGACAAGGCAGGACAGGACAGGACAGGACTGGACAGGACAGGACAGGACATGGCAGGGCAGGACAGGACTGGACAAGGCAGGACAGGACAGGACTGGACAGGACTGGACAGGACAGGACAGGACTGGACAGGACAGGACATGGCAGGGCAGGGCAGGACAGGACATGGCAGGGCAGGGCAGGGCAGGACAGGACAGGACAGGACAGGACTGGACAGGACAAGACAGGACAAGGCAGGACAGGACAGGACTGGACAGGACAGGACTGGACAGGACAGGACTGGACTGGACAGGACAGGACTGGACAGGACTGGACAGGACAGGACTGGACAGGACTGGACAGGACAGGACAGGACTGGACAGGACTGGACAGGACTGGACAGGACTGGACAGGACAGGACAGGACAGGACAGGACAGGAAATGACATGGCAGGGCAGGACTGGACTGGACAGGACTGGACAGGACAGGACAGGACTGGACAGGACTGGACAGGACAGGACTGGAAATGACATGGCAGGGCAGGACAGGACTGGACAAGGCAGGACAGGACAGGACAGGACTGGAAATGACATGGCAGGGCAGGACAGGACTGGACAGGACTGGAAATGACATGGCAGGGCAGGGCAGGACTGGACTGGACTGGACAGGACTGGAAATGACATGGCAGGGCAGGACAGGACTGGACAAGGCAGGACAGGACAGGACAGGACTGGAAATGACATGGCAGGGCAGGACAGGACTGGACAAGGCAGGACAGGACAGGACTGGACAAGGCAGGACAGGACAGGACTGGAAATGACATGGCAGGGCAGGACAGGACTGGACAAGGCAGGACAGGACAGGACTAGACAAGGCAGGACAGGACAGGACAGGACTGGACAAGGCAGGACAGGACAGGACTGGACAGGACTGGAAATGACATGGCAGGGCAGGACAGGACTGGACAAGGCAGGACAGGACAGGGAAGGGTTGGGCTTGTCTGTATGTGTGCTTGGGAGGGGAGGGGCTGTGTGAGCAACCAGCCTTGGATAAATAATTACACAACTATAAACGTGTAAACGGCAAGCAGTCAATCAATAATATACTACGTTACTTCACAATCAATATTTTCTTGATATTCAGCAGCAATTCATTAAAAGCAAATTGTTAAATTAGTGCCACTAATCTAATGGATAAAATACAAAAACGGACATTTTAATTCCAGACATGGTTAACGAAATCACTTTTAATGAACGGACATCATGTCGTCCCATTGAGCTACTACACATAATTAGCTAGCTCGTATACTCCATAAGGAAACACAGTGTCGTCCCATTGAGCTACTACACATAATTAGCTAGCTCGTATACTCCATAAGGAAACACAGTGTACTCCCATTGAGCTACTACACATAATTAGCTAGCTCGTATACTCCATAAGGAAACACAGTGTCGTCCCATTGAGCTACTACACATAATTAGCTAGCTCGTATACTCCATAAGGAAACACAGTGTCGTCCCATTGAGCTACTACACATAATTAGCTAGCTCGTATACTCCATAAGGAAACACTCCTCAGTAAAAGGCACATGACGGCCCACTTGGAGTTTGCCAAAAGGCACCTAAAGACTCTCAGACCATGAAGAACAAGATTCTCTGGTCTGATGAAACCAAGATTGAACTCTTTGTGTCACGTCTGGAGGAAACCTGGCACTATCCCTACGGTGAAGCATGGTGGTGGCAGCATTATGTTGTGGGGATGTTTTTCAGCGGCAGGTACTGGGAGAGTAGGGTCAAAGATGAAAGTACAGAGATCCTTGATGAAAACCTGCGACAGACCACACTGGGGCGAAGGTTAAACTTCCAACAGGACAACAACCCTAAGCACACAGCCAAGACAATGCAGGAGTGGCTTCGGGACAAGTCTCTGAATGTCCTGAGTGGCCCAGCCAGAGCCCGGACTTGAACCCGATCTAATATCTCTTTTGGAACCTGAAAAGAGCTGTGCAGCGACGCTCCTCATCCAACCTGACAGAGTGTGAGAGGATCTGCAGAGAAGAATGGGAGAAACTCCCCAAATACGGGCGTGCCACGTTTGTAGCGTCAATACCCAAGAACACTCAAGGCTGTAATCACTGCCAAAAGGTGCTTCAACAAAGTACTTAGTGAAGGTTCTGAATACTTATGTAAATGTGATTTCAGGTTTTTATTTGTAATAAATTTGCCAAAATTTTTGCTTTATCACTATGGGCTATAATGTGTAGATGAGGGAACATTTTAGTAATGGCTGTAACGTAATAACATTCCGAAAAAGTCAAGGGGTCTGAATACTTTCTGAAAATAACTGCATATGAAGCATGGTGACTGATTTGGGATCAAATAAATACACTATGCATGACAGTCTCTAGTTGGCAGAAGAGGAGGTTAGTAGTTGACAGAAGGTTGGTAGTTGACAGAGGGTTGCTAGTTGACAGAAGGTTTGTAGTTGACAGAAGGCTGGTAGTTGACAGGAGGTTGGTCATTGACAGAAGGTTGGTAGTTGAGAGATGGTTGGTAGTTGACAGAAGGCTGGTAGTTGACAGGAGGTTGGTCGTTGACAGAAGGTTGGTAGTTGACAGAAGGTTGGTAGTTGACAGGAGGTTGGTAGTTGACAGGAGGTTGGTCGTTGACAGGAGGTTGGTCGTTGACAGGAGGTTGGTCGTTGACAGGAGGCTGGTAGTTGACAGGAGGTTGGTCGTTGACAGAAGGTTGGTAGTTGACAGAAGGTTGGTAGTTGACAGGAGGTTGGTAGTTGACAGGAGGTTGGTAGTTGACAGAAGGATGGTAGTTGACAGAAGGTTGGAAGTTGACAGAAGGTTGGAAGTTGACAGAAGGTTGGTAGTTGACAGGAGGTTGGTAGTTGACAGAGGGTTGGTAGTTGACAGAGGGTTGGTAGTTGACAGGAGGTTGGTAGTTGACAGAAGGTTGGTAGTTTACATAAGATGAGGTTGGTAGTTGACAGGAGGTTGGTAGTTGACAGGAGGTTGGTAGTTGACAGGAGGTTGGTAGTTGACAGGAGGTTGGTAGTTGACAGGAGGTTGGTAGTTGACAGGAGGTTGGTAGTTGACAGGAGGTTGGTAGTTGACAGAAGGTTGGTAGTTGACAGGAGGTTGGTAGTTGACAGGAGGTTGGTCGTTGACAGGAGGTTGGTCGTTGACAGGAGGTTGGTCGTTGACAGGAGGCTGGTAGTTGACAGGAGGTTGGTCGTTGACAGAAGGTTGGTAGTTGACAGAAGGTTGGTAGTTGACAGGAGGTTGGTAGTTGACAGGAGGTTGGTAGTTGACAGGAGGTTGGTAGTTGACAGGAGGTTGGTAGTTGACAGGAGGTTGGTAGTTGACAGGAGGTTGGTAGTTAACAGGAGGTTGGTAGTTGACAGGAGGTTGGTAGTTGACAGGAGGTTGGTAGTTGACAGGAGGTTGGAGGTTGACAGGAGGTTGGTAGTTTGTAAGTCGCTCTGGATAAGAGCGTCTGCTAAATGACTTAAATGTAAATGTAAATGTAGTTGACAGGAGGTTGGTAGTTGACAGGAGGTTGGTAGTTGACAGGAGGTTGGTAGTTGACAGGAGGTTGGTAGTTGACAGGAGGTTGGTCGTTGACAGGAGGTTGGTCGTTGACAGGAGGTTGGTAGTTGACAGGAGGTTGGTAGTTGACAGGAGGTTGGTAGTTGACAGGAGGTTGGTAGTTGACAGGAGGTTGGTCGTTGACAGGAGGTTGGTCGTTGACAGGAGGTTGGTAGTTGACAGGAGGTTGGTAGTTGACAGGAGGTTGGTAGTTGACAGGAGGTTGGTAGTTGACAGGAGGTAGGTAGTTGACAGGAGGTTGGTAGTTGACAGGAGGTTGGTCGTTGACAGGAGGTTGGTCGTTGACAGGAGGTTGGTAGTTGACAGGAGGTTGGTAGTTGACAGGAGGTTGGTAGTTGACAGGAGGCTGGTAGTTGACAGGAGGTTGGTAGTTGACAGGAGGTTGGTAGTTGACAGGAGGTTGGTAGTTGACAGGAGGTTGGTAGTTTACAGGAGGTTGGTAGTTGACAGGAGGTTGGTAGTTGACAGGAGGTTGGTAGTTGACAGGAGGTTGGTCGTTGACAGGAGGTTGGTCGTTGACAGGAGGTTGGTAGTTGACAGGAGGTTGGTAGTTGACAGGAGGTTGGTAGTTGACAGGAGGTTGGTAGTTGACAGGAGGCTGGTAGTTGACAGGAGGTTGGTAGTTGACAGGAGGTTGGTAGTTGACAGGAGGTTGGTAGTTGACAGGAGGTTGGTAGTTGACAGGAGGTTGGTAGTTGACAGAAGGTTGGTAGTTGACAGAATGGGAACTGAGAGAGAACTTAGTTCCCATTGCTTCTGTCCTGAGAGAGAACTCAGTTCCCATTGCTTCTGTCCTGAGAGAGAACTTAGTTCCCATTGCTTCTGTCCTGAGAGAGAACTTAGTTCCCAATGCTTCTGTCCTGAGAGAGAACTTAGTTCCCATTGCTTCTGTCCTGAGAGAGATCTTAGTTCCCATTGCTTCTGTCCTGAGAGAGATCTTAGTTCCCATTGCTTCTGTCCTGAGAGAGAACTTAGTTCCCAATGCTTCTGTCCTGAGAGAGAACTTAGTTCCCATTGCTTCTGTCCTGAGAGAGAACTTAGTTCCCATTGCTTCTGTCCTGAGAGAGAACTTAGTTCCCATTGCTTCTGTCCTGAGAGAGAACTTAGTTCCCATTGCTTCTGTCCTGAGAGAGAACTTAGTTCCCATTGCTTCTGTCCTGAGAGAGAACTTAGTTCCCTGACACACTCTTGAACTCTGTCCAATTCTCTCTGACATTCAAATATGTTTAAGGCAGAGGCCACTAACAGTGTGTTTAGGGATCTCATGTTATTTCCTAAATCCACAACTAAACTATCAGTTCATGTGACTCAGAATCCGGTCAAAACAGTTTGGTGAAGAGAGAGAGAAAGAGTGAGAGCACTCTCTTAGGAGAGAAATTATAGCCCTTCAGGTTTGTGTCTATGCGATCGACCGACCGCTGTCCTATCTGTAAAGTTACAACATGAGACTTTACCACGGCTCGATGACAACATGTCTGACTTCATGTCTTCAGCAGTCTCTGACTGGCACACAAGGCATGACAGTCTACCACGTATCCATCAGAATGCTACCAGAGTCAAGCATAGTAGGTTTTCTGTTCTCCCCGATTATTAATTGCACCCATCTGCCGTCCCAGGTGTAAATCAGTCCCTGATTAGAGGGTCCAGATTTGAATTTGAGGGCTCCAGAAGGAATAGGCTGAACCTCCCTCCTACTCTTGACTGCTTAGGCTAATTGTCAAGTTTCTCTGTTGTACAAAGAGAGACACAAAACATTTAACATTCCGCCTAAAACCACCTCCTGCACTATTCATGCTTGGGCTGGTTTTCTGAAAACCTAGAAAGACAAGTTCTAAAGTCGCAGCTTAAACCCAATGCATGACTCGTGAAAACAGCACAGCAAGGGACAAAGCAACGAACAACATAACCTACCTATCTCGTCAGATACTCAGAGAGAGATAGAGAGAGACAAGGGGAGAGGGATAGATAGAGAGAGAGTTGGTAGTTGACCGAAGGTTGGTAGTTGACAGAAGGTTGGAAGTTGACAGAAGAAGAGGTTGGTAGTTGACAGAAGGTTGGTAGTTGACAGAAAGTTGGTAGTTGACAGAAGAGGAAGTTCATAGTTGACAGAAGGTTGATAGTTGATAGAAGGTTGGTACCGCTTGGGTTGTGCCGTGGCGGAGATGGGGTTATATCCTTCCTGTTTGGCCCTGTCCGGGGGTGTCCTCGGATGGGGCCACACTGTCTCCTGACCCCTCCTGTCTTAGCCTCCAGTATTTATGCTGCAGTAGTTTATGTGTCGGGGGGCTAGGGTCAGTTTGTTATATCTGGAGTACTTCTCCTGTCCTATCCGGTGTCCTGTGTGAATTTAAGTGTGCTCTCTCTAATTCTCTCTTTCTTTCTCTCTCTCGGAGGACCTGAGCCCTAGGACCATGCCTCAGGACTACCTGACATGATGACTCCTTGCTGTCCCCAGTCCACCTGGCCGTGCTGCTGCTCCAGTTTCAACTGTTCTGCCTTATTATTATTTGACCATGCTGGTCATTTATGAACATTTGAACATCTTGGCCATGTTCTGTTATAATCTCCACCCGGCACAGCCAGAAGAGGACTGGTCACCACACATAGCCTGGTTCCTCTCTAGGTTTCTTCCTAGGTCCTAGGTTTTGGCCTTTCGAGGGAGTTTTTCCTAGCAGTTGACAGAAGGTTGGTAGGTGATATAAGGTTGGTAGTTGACAGAAGAAAAGGTTGGTAGTTGACAGAAGGTTGGTAGTTGACAGAAGGCAGGTAGTTGACAGGAGAGGAGGTTGGTAGTTGACAGAAGAGGTGGTTGGTAGTTGACAGTAAAGAGGTTGGTAGTTGACAGAAGGATGGTAGTTGATAGAAGGTTGGTAGTTGACAGAAGAAGAGGTTGGTAGTTGACAGAAGGTTGGTAGTTTACAGAAGAAGAGGTTGGTAGTTGACAGAAGGATGGTAGTTGACAGAAGGTTGGAAGTTGACAGAAGGTTGGAAGTTGACAGAAGGTTGGTAGTTGACAGGAGGTTGGTAGTTGACAGGAGGTTGGTAGTTGACAGAGGGTTGGTAGTTGACAGAGGGTTGGTAGTTGACAGGAGGTTGGTAGTTGACAGAAGGTTGGTAGTTTACATAAGATGAGGTTGACAGAAGACAGAAGGTTGGTAGTTGACAGAAGGTTGGTAGTTGACAGAAGGTTGATAGTTTACATAAGATGAGGTTGGTAGTTGACAGAAGGTTGGTAGTTGACAGAAGGTTGGTAGTTGAGAGGAGAGGAGGTTGGTAGTTTACAGAAGAGGTGGTTGGTAGTTGACAGAAGGTTGGTAGTTGACAAAAGGTTGGTAGTTGACAGAAGGTTGTTAGTTGACAGAAGGTTGGTAGTTGCCAGAAGCCTGGTAATTTACAGAAGGTTGGTAGTTGATAGAAGGTTGGTAGTTGATAGAAGGTTGGTAGTTGCCAGAAGGTTGGTAGTTGCCAGAAGGTTGGTAGTTTAGAGGGTTGGTAGTTGACAGAATGTTGCTAGTTGATAGAAGGTTGGTAGTTGACAGAAGGTTGGTAGTTGACAGGTAGTTGGTAGTTGACATAGGGTTGGTAGTTGAGAGAAGGTTGGTAGTTGACAGAAAGTTGGTAGTTGACAGAAGAGGTAGTTGGTAGTTGACAGAAGGTTGGTAGTTGACAGAAGGTTGGTAGTTGACAGGAGAGGAGTTTGGTAGTTGACAGTAAAGGAGGTTGGTATTTGACAGAAGGATGGTAGTTGACAGAATGTTGGTCGTTTAAAGGGTTGGACGTTGACAGAGGGTTGGTAGTTGACAGAAGAGTGGTAGTTGACAGAAGGTTGGTAGTTGACAGAAGGTTGGTAGTTGACATAAGATGAGGTTGGTAGTTGACAGAAGAGTCGGTTGGTAGTTTACAGAAGAGGAGGGTTGGTAGTTGACAGAAGGTTGGTTGCTGACAAAAGGTTGGTAGTTGACAAAAGGTTGGTAGATGACAGAAGTTTGGTAGTTGACAAAAGGTTGGTAATTGACAAAAGGTTTGTAGTTGACAGAAGGTTGGTAGTTGACAGAAGGCTGGCGGTTTACAGAAGGCTGGTAGTTTACAGAAGGTTGGTAGTTGATAGAAGGTTGGTAGTTGATAGAAGGTTGGTAGTTGTCAGAAGGTTGGTAGTTTAGAGGGTTGGTAGTTGACAGAATGTTGGTAGTTGACAGAAGGTTGGTAGTTGACAGGTGGTTGGTAGTTGACAGAGGGTTGGTAGTTGAGAGAAGGTTGGTAGTTGACAGGAGAGGAGTTTGGAAGTTGACAGAAGAGGTGGTTGGTAGATGACAGTAAAGGAGGTTGGTAGTTGACAGAAGGATGGTAGTTGACAGAAGGTTGGTAGTTGACAGAAGAGTGGAAGTTGACAGAAGGTTGGTAGTTGACAGAAGGTTGGTAGTTGACAGAAGGTCGGTAGTTGACAGAAGGTTGGTAGTTGACAAAAGGTTGGTAGTTGACAAAAGGTTGGTAGTTGACAAAAGGTTGGTAGTTGACAAAAGGTTGGTAGTTGACAGAAGGTTGGTGGTTGACAGAAGGTTGGTAGTTGACAAAAGGTTGGTAGTTGACAAAAGGTTGGTAGTTGACAGAAGGTTGGTGGTTGACAGAAGGTTGGTAGTTGACAAAAGGTTGGTAGTTGACAGAAGGTTGGTAGTTGACAGAAGGTCGGTGGTTGACAGAAGGCTGGCAGTTTACAGAAGGCTGGTTGTTTACAGAAGGTTGGTAGTTGATAGAAGGTTGGTGGTTGATAGAAGGTTGGTAGTTGCCAGAAGGTTGGTAGTTTAGAGGGTTGGTAGTTGACAGAATGTTGGTAGTTGATAGAAGGTTGGTAGTTGACAGAAGGTTGGTAGTTGACAGGAGGTTGGTAGTTGACAGAGGGTTGGTAGTTGATAGAAGGTTGGAAGTTGACAGGAGGTTGGTAGTTGACAGAGGGTTGGTAGTTGACAGAGGGTTGGTAGTTGATAGAAGGCTGGTAGTTGATAGAATGTTGGTAGTTGACAGAAGGTTAGTAGTTGACAGAAGGTTGGTAGTTGACTGTACACTTCCTTCCTGTCAGTCTCCCCTCTCTCTTCTATATTAGTACCTTCCTTCAGTCAGTCTTCCCTCTCTCTTTTATATTAGTACCTTTCTTCCAGTCAGTCTCCCCTCTCTCTTCTATATTAGTACCTTCCTTCCCGTCAGTCTCCCCTCTCTCTTCTATATTAGTACCTTCCTTCCCGTCAGTCTCCCCTCTCTCTTCTATATTAGTACCTTCCTTCCAGTCTGTCTCCCCTATCTCTTCTATATTAGTACCTTCCTTCCCGTCAGTCTCCCCTCTCTCTTCTATATTAGTACTCTCCTTCCCGTCAGTCTCCCCTCTCTCTTCTATATTAGTACCTTCCTTCCAGTCTGTCTCCCCTCTCTCTTCTATATTAGTACCTTCCTTCCCATCAGTCTCCCCACTCTCTTCGATATTAGTACCTTCCTTCCCGTCAGTCTCCCTTCTCTCTTCTATATTAGTACCTTCCTTCCAGTCAGTCTCCCCTCTCTCTTCTATATTAGTACCTTCCTTCCAGTCAGTCTCCCCTCTCTCTTCTATATTAGTACCTTCCCATCATTCTCCCCTCTCTCTTTTATATTAGTACCTTCCTTCCCGTCAGTCTCCCCTCTCTCTTCTATATTAGTACCTTCCTTCCCATCAGTCTCCCCTCTCTCTTCTATATTAGTACCTTCCTTCCCATCAGTCTCCCCACTCTCTTCGATATTAGTACCTTCCTTCCCGTCAGTCTCCACTCTCTCTTCTATATTAGTACCTTCCTTCCAGTCAGTCTCCCCTCTCTCTTCTATATTAGTACCTTCCTTCCCGTCAGTCTCCCCTCTCTCTTCTATATTAGTACCTTCCTTCCAGTCAGTCTCCCCTCTCTCTTCTATATTAGTACCTTCCTTCCCATCAGTCTCCCCTCTCTCTTCTATATTAGTACCTTCCTTCCAGTCAGTCTCCCCTCTCTCTTCTATATTAGTACCTTCCTTCCAGTCAGTCTCCCCTCTCTCTTCTATATTAGTACCTTCCTTCCAGTCAGTCTCCCTCTCTCTTCTATATTAGTACCTTCCTTCCAGTCAGTCTCCCCTCTCTCTTCTATATTAGTACCTTCCTTCCAGTCAGTCTCCCCTCTCTCTTCTATATTAGTACCTTCCTTCCAGTCAGTCTCCCCTCTCTCTTCTATATTAGTACCTTCCTTCCAGTCAGTCTCCCCTCTCTCTTCTATATTAGTACCTTCCTTCCCATCAGTCTCCCCTCTCTCTTCTATATTAGTACCTTCCTTCCCTCTCCTCTCTTCCCTCCTTCCTTCTCCTCCTTACTTCCCTCTCATCTCTTTCCTCACCTCTCTTCTTTCTCCTCTCTTCCTTCCCTCTCTTCAGACTTGATGAATTCCAAGGGCTTGCTGAAGCAGAGAGATTTGGAATGTGCCACTCTGACCCCAGATAGAAGGAGAACAGTGATTAAGGGTTTTGTCCAAACACTTGTACCAGACTGTACCATTATCCGGGGCCAGACAGGGGTGGTCGGGTCCAACTTCAACGTCTGATAAGGAGTTGTATGTATGAGGTTGATTTAGTAGACCCTGTGAGGTTTGTAACATATTACAGGGAGAAGTCCTGCTTGTGTCGTTATCTAAAATAGTTTGTTAACCTGTGTTACAGCATTGACTGGATCTGACATAAATGGAACCCTAAACCATAGATAGTGCACTACTTTTCCGGCCCCTAGTCAAATGTAGTGCACTATACAGGGAATAGGGTGCCATTTGGGACGCATGCCTCTTTAGGTGTATTGGTCCAGTGGAGTGGGTTGATCCCTGGTTTATTGATTTGACAGTGTGATTGGCTTTGGCCTGTTGTAAAACAGTCTGTTTCTAAAATGCACTACTTCTGACCAGAGCTCTCAAATATTTTGTATTTATTTAACTAAGAACAAATTCTTATTGGCAATGCCGGCCTACCGGGGAACAGTGGGGTTAACTGCCTTGTTCAGGGGCAGAACTACAGATTTTTTTTACCTTGTCAGCTCAGGGATTTGACCCAGCAACCTTTAGGTTACTAGTCCAACGCTCTAACCACTAGGCTACCTGCTCTCCTGAAAAGTGCCCTATATAGGGAATAGGGTGCCATTTGAGATGCACACAAAGTAACCACAGATTAATAGAGTGGCAGGCTAATCCTATTGACAAAGAGGTCACGACCGGTCTGGCAGGCTAATCCTATTGACAAAGAGGTCACAGCTGGTCTGGCAGGCTAATCCCATTGACAAAGAGATCACGACTGGTCTGGCAGGCTAATCCCATTGACAAAGAGGTCACAGCTGGTCTGGCAGGCTAATCCCATTGACAAAGAGGTCACGACTGGTCTGGCAGGCTAATCCCATTGACAAATAGGTCACGACTGGTCTGGCAGGCTAATCCCATTGACAAAGAGGTCACGACAGCGTCTGGCAGGCTAATCCCATTGACAAAGAGGTCACAGCTGGTCTGGCAGGCTAATCCCATTGACAAAGAGGTCACGACTGGTCTGGCAGGCTAATCCCATTGACAAAGAGGTCACGACTGGTCTGGCAGGCTAATCCCATTGACAAAGAGGTCACGACTGGTCTGGCAGGCTAATCCCATTGACAAAGAGGTCACGACTGGTCTGGCAGGCTAATCCCATTGACAAATTGGTCACGACTGGTCTGGCAGGCTAATCCCATTGACAAAGAGGTCACGACTGGTCTGGCAGGCTAATCCCATTGACAAAGAGGTCACAGCTGGTCTGGCAGGCTAATCCCATTGACAAAGAGGTCACAGCTGGTCTGGCAGGCTAATCCCATTGACAAAGAGGTCACGACTGGTCTGGCAGGCTAATCCCATTGACAAAGAGGTCACAGCTGGTCTGGCAGGCTAATCCCATTGACAAAGAGGTCACAGCTGGTCTGGCAGGCTAATCCCATTGACAAAGAGGTCATGACTGGTCTGGCAGGCTAATCCCATTGACAAAGAGGTCACGACTGGTCTGGCAGGCTAATCCCATTGACAACGAGGTCACGACTGGTCTGGCAGGCTAATCCCATTGACTACCCTCTGTAGCGCAGAGCAGTCCCTCTATTCAGTGCTTTGCTGAAGCACATTTGGCAGCGACTACAGCTTCGAGTCTTCTTGGGTATGACACTACAAGCTTGGCCCACCTGTATTTGGGGAGTTTATCCCATTCATCTCTGCAGATCCTCTCATGCTCTGTCAGGTTGGATGGGGAGCATTTCTGCACAGCTATCTTCTGGTCTCTCCAGAGACGTTTGATCAGGTTCAAGTCAAGGCTCTGGCTGGGCCACTCAAGGACATGCAGAGACTTGTCCCGAAGACACTCCTGTGTTGTCTTGGCAGTGTGCTTAGGGTTGTTGTCCTGTTGGAAGGTGAACCTTCGCCCCAGTCTGAGGTCCTGAGAGCTCTGGAGCAGGTTTTCATCAAGGATCTCTGTTCTTTGTTCCATTCATCTTTGTCTTGATCCTAACTAGTCTCCCAGTCCCTGCCGCTGAAAAACACCTGCCACCACAATACTTCACCGTAGGGATGGTGCCAGGTTTCCTTAAGCCGAGTTCAATCTTGGTTTCATCAGACCATCAGACCTTGTTTCTCATGGTCGGAGAGTCTTTAAGTGCCTTTTGGCAAACTCCAAGTGGGCTTTCATATGCCTTTTACAGAGGAGCGGCTTCCGTCTGGTCACTCTACTATAAAAGGCCTGATTGGTGGAGTGCTGCAGAGATGGTTGTCCTTCTGGAAGTTTCTCCCATCTCCACAGAGGAACTCTGGAGTTCTGTCAGAGTGACCACTGGGTTCTTGGTCACCTCCCTGACCAAGGCACTTCTCCTTCGACTGCTCAGTTTTGCCTGGCGGCCAGCTCTACGAAGAGTCTAGGTGGTTCTAAACTTGTTCCATTTAACCTCTTGAAGCTATAGGGGCGCTATTTCATTATTGGATAAAAAAACGTGCCCGTTTTAGGCGCAATATTTTGTCACAAAAATATGCTTGACTATGCATATAATTGACAGCTTTGGAAAGAAAACACTCTGACGTTTCCAAAACTGCAAAGATATTATCTGTGAGTGCCACAGAACTGATGTTACAGGCGAAACCAAGATGAAACTTCAAACAGGAAATGAGCAAAATATTTGAAGCGCTGTTTTCCAATGTCTCCTTATATGGCTGTGAATGCGACAGGAATGAGCCCACAATTTCTGCAGTTTCCCCAAGGTGTCTGCAGCATTGTGACGTATTAGGCATATCATTGGAAGATTGACCATAAGAGACCACATTTACCAGGTGTCCGCCCGGTGTCCAGCGTCGAAATTGGTGCGCAAACCTCAGCTGCAAGTATTTTTCCATGGAATTCAGAGAAGAAAGCAGGCTTCCATGAACGATATATCAATGAAGAGATATGTGAAAAACACCTTGAGGATTGATTCTAAACATCGTTTGCCATGTTTCAGTCGATAGTATGGAGTTAATTTGGAAAAAAGTTTGGCGTTTTGGTGACTGAATTTTCGGTTTGTTTTGGTAGCCAAAAGTGATGTACAAAACGGAGCGATTTCTCCTACACAAAAAATCTTTCAGGAAAAACTGAACATTTGCTATATAACTGAGAGTCTCCTCATTGAAAACATCCGAAGTTCTTCAAAGGTAAATGATTTTATTTGAATGCTTTTCTGGTTTTTGTGACAATGTTGCCCGCTAAATGCTACGCTAAATGCTACGCTAGCTATCAACACTCTTACACAAATGCTTGATTTGCTATGGTTCAAAAGCATATTTTGAAAATCTGAGATGACAGTGTTGTTAAGAAAAGGCTAAACTTGAGAGCTAGCACATTTAATTCATTTCATTTGTGATTTTCATAAATAGTTAACGTTACGTTATGCTAATGAGCTTGAGGCTATAACTGGATACAGGTTTTTTTCGTAGCCAAACGTGAACAAAACGGAGCGATTTGTCCTACAAAAATAATATTTTTTGAAAAACTGAACATTTGCTATCTAACTGAGAGTCTCCTCATTGAAAACATCTGAAGTTCTACAAAGGTAAATGATTTTATTTGAATGCTTTTCTTCTTTTTGTGAAAATGTTGCTGGCTGAATTCTAGGCTTATAGCTATGCTAGCTATCAATACTCTTACACAAATGCTTGTTTAGCTATGGTTGAAAATCATATTTTGAAAATCTGAGATGACAGTGTTGCTAACAAAAGTCTAAGCTTGAGAGCAAATATATTTATTTCATTTCATTTGCGATTTTCATGAATAGTTAACGTTGCGTTATGCTAATGAGCTTGAGGCAATAAATAGGATCCCGGATCCGGGATTGCTCGACGCAAGAAGTTAAGAATGTTGGAGGCCACTGTGTTCTTGGCTTCAATGATGCAGAAATGTTTTCCCCAGATCTGTGCCTCGACACAATCCTGTCTCGGAGCTCTACGGACAATTCCTTGTTACCTTCGACCTCATGGTTTGTTTTTTTCTCTGACATGCACTGTCAACTGTGGGACCTTATATAGACAGGTGTGTGCCTTTTCAAATCATGTCCAATCAATTGAATTTACCACAGGTCGACTCCAATCAAGTTGTAGAAACATCTCAAGGATGATCAATGGAAACAGGATGCACCTGAGCTCAATTTCGAGTCTCATCGCAAAGGGTGAATACTTATGTACATATTGTATTTCTGTTTGTTATTTTTATTTTATTTATTATTTTTTTATTTTTTTACATTTGCAAAAAAATTCTAGAAACAGTCAGTTAAGAACTGTTTTTTTTTATTTTACGTTGACGGCCTACCCCGGCCAAACCGTCCCCTGGGCCTCCTGATCACAGCTGGTTGTGATAGAGTGAAGGGGTTTGAAATGGGCTCTCTGCTCTGTCTCAGATATGTGTGGTGTAGTCACCGAGCCTCTTTAAGTGTGTGTGTGTGTGTGTGTGTGTGTGTGTGTGTGTGTGTGTGTGCGTGCGTGTGTCTGATCTGTGTAGTGAAATCATTGAGCCTCCTTAAGGGTTGGATGGAGACCAGGAAGCCTGGCAGACGGAGTAAAATAAATTATAGTTAAAACTACACTATGCAGGGAACACTGTATTCAATTAAAGCCTCTTCACTTCACATGACTAATCCCCTTCTCTCCTCTCGCTCTCTCTCTTCTCGCTCTCTCTCCTCTCCCTTTCCTAACCCGTCCTCTCTCTTTGTCTCTCTCCCTATCTTACCCCCCCCCTCTCATTTTCCTCTTCACTAATCTGGCATTCCTGTGTTGATTTGTTCTGTGTTAGAGTCTGAGGAGGAGGAGGTGGAGAAGAAGGGAGGTGATGCGTTCCAAAGATTCTGTCTTCTCCCTCCTGCCCCCTCCCTCCCATCTCCCTCCCTCTCAGCGAATCACAGTAGACACTGGCTTGTCTGTGTCTGGTGTCAGATAGCCGACCCGTTGCCTCGCCGACACGTTGCCGCCGTCCTGGCCCTGTCATGTGATTAACTCCCTCTCTCTGTCGCTTGGCAACGGCCCGGCTGGACGTCTTTCTCCAGGTTCTACCCCTGGGGCCCTGTGTGTGAGGGTCCGTCTCTCTCTGTCTCTCCCAGGCAGCCAGTGTGTGGCCATAGAAATAGAATCACTAGACAGGATAAAGCCAGTTCACTCATCACAGAACATTGACTTGAATGGGAATGTTCATCCTGGTAATTATATTTCTATAAGTAAGACCTCTCTCTCTCTCTCTCTCTCTCTCTCTCTCTCTCTGAGTCTGTCTAAGCTGCTATGCTGCCCTCCGTCTCTCCCTGACCGCCCGTGTGTAGCCACAGAAATAGAATTAATAGAATAAAGCAACCCGGACCAATGGTGGCCACACTTACGGGTGAAGTCAATATGTCTGCTGCTCGGCTAAGTTGAATTCTAAACTAAGGGATCTGAGATGCCAGTTAGCAACGGCGTTGGTTCCACAAATCTGTCTCTTCTTCATAACTTGTCCTAACACCGGGTATCTTCAACCTAGCCGCTTGGGTCCACACATCAGATAACACAGTGGACTTGAATGGGAATGTTGGTATTGGTAATTGTATTTCTATGTGTGGGTCCTCACCCTCTGTCTAAGATCCTTGTCTGGATACTACTTCATGACCCTCTGTCTGAACAGCTAGGATCCTTGTTTTGGCTTTTGTATTTAGCTCTTATTCCTTCATAACAAAAGCAAAGAGGATCTGAATAATCTAGGCGTAATTGAGCCTCTGCAGAGCATCTCTCTTTCTCAAGGTTGATGAGGAGCAACACAAAATCATTCAAAGCCTCAATACTAGGGCTTTTCCCCAACTAAGAAAAATTTTGGTCGACAGAATTTTTACACTTGTATTTTTCCATATATAGAAACAGCCTGTGTTTTAATAAAATCAACTATATGCACTGAGCGTGTCTGATGCTTTAAGCTCACGGTTTGATGCCTCAAGAGGGCGCCAGAGATCCAGACCCACTCCTGCTGGCTTTTCGCAGATTCTGCCATTTACTCTCCTGAAGTTGCTGGTAGGCAACACGAGGAGTCGGCAACCTTCCTCATGTGGAATGTCAATTTATCTTACAATTCCTACCGTTCTGCGTGCCTGTTTTTCGTGAAACAGTTTAATTGTTATTTATAATAACTAGGGATACACAATATAACAGTGAACATATTGGTATCGGCCCGATGTCGAGTTTAAAGCGGATGTTATAAGCCGCCATGCAAACGTATATAACGAAGGTACATGACGTAATGACGCTGCGTAAAATGTTGTGCTACACGTGCAACACAGCGTTCCTAACCTCGCCCACAATGTCTGCTGTGTGGATCGAGCAGTCAACAAGTCCAGCAGTCATTTGAAAGAGTAAGAACATTTTCAGCAAGACAACGCAAAGGGCGAAATCCATTAAAGCCAAGATAATGGAATTTATTGCCCCTGACAATCAACCGTCTTCTGTCGTTAGCTTGGTACCTAGCCAGCTTTAGCTTGGTACCTAGTTAGCTTTAGCTTGATACCTAGCTAGCTTTAGCTTGGTACCTAGCTAGCTTTAGCTTGGTACCTAGTTAGCTGTAGCTTGGTACTTAGCTAGCTGTAGCTTGTTACCTAGCTAGCTTTAGCTTGGTACCTAGCTGGCTTTAGCTTGGTACCTAGCTGGCTTTAGCTTGGTACCTAGCTGGCTTTAGCTTGGTACCTACTTGGCTTTAGCTTGGTACCTAGCTAGCTTTAGCTTAGTACCTAGCTAGCTTTAGCTTGGTACCTAGCTGGCTTTAGCTTGGTACCTAGTTGGCTTTAGCTTGGTACCTAGCTAGCTTTAGCTTAGTACCTAGCTAGCTTTAGCTTGGTACCTAGCTGGCTTTAGCTTGGTACCTAGCTAGCTTTAGCTTAGTACCTAGCTAGCTTTAGCTTGGTACCTAGCTAGCTTTAGCTTGGTACCTAGCTAGCTTTAGCTTGGTACCTAGCTAGCACCAATACAACCAGCCTGAAAACAATGCCCAGTACAAACTGCAGTCATTTTCATTATTCTTAGCAATGATTTAGGAATTCTTGTGAATAAGTATTAGCTAGGTTGTCACTTGTTGTTCGCCTTTTGAAATTTAACTCCAGTTCTTAAAAATAAAATAGCTAGGAAGCTACTTAACCCTATTGCCCAAAGCTAACGCTTTAAGCAGCCAGCTAGATTCATCTGGCTTTTGAGGCTCAACC